>NC_061513.1:164103408-164115641 GCF_022539505.1 Lolium rigidum | reverse complement strand
TCCTACAGTCCTACTGACAGACAATGCTACTGATACTGGTGCTGTTCATGGACAAATGGAACATGGTGGTCACCAAGATAATCGGCGAGGGTGATTAATGCCATGGTTGCTGCTGGCTTTCCAACCTAAATATGGCAACATTAATGCCACCACCTCCAAACCACCAAAAGCATGGATTTATTAGCCACACAAAATTCTTCAAAAATTAAATACTCCTATATACTACGGTGGGCCCTCGGAGGCACCTCCCAGCCTGTCCGCGGGGCGACTCTTGTTGAAATTAATACTGTAGATGGCGTTTTTATTAGTTGGGCTAATTCGGGCGGCTAGATCGGGAGATGGAGGCCGTCGAAACCTGATCGGACGGCGGTTATTCGATCGTTAATATGCTCGCGGAGGAGGGGTAGTGCTGGCTCACCTTGATCTCAGGGATGACGTAAGCCATGTTGCAGAGGAAGGCCAGCTGCGCGAACAGCCGGGCATCGGCCGGCGGGGCCCGCGCCAGCAGCTTGCCGAAGGACTCGCGGTCCCACCTGCCGTCCTGCTCCGCCGCGGCGTCGTCCTCGTCGTCGTAGCCGACGGCGCAGCCGCCGTCGGCGTGGTCGTGGTAGTCGTCATCGTCCTCGAAGAGGGTGTCATCGTCGGCGAAAAAGCGCTTGGTAGGGTCGTGGAAGCGGGAGCGGAGCTCGAGGAGGCGGTCGAGCCAGTGGTCGTCGGGCCGCCTGACCTGCGGCATTTCCGGGTCGGGGTCAGGGTCCGGGTCCGTCTCGCCGGCGCACACGGTGAGGAGCCGGTACCCGTCGCCGCCGCCGCCCTCGGGGAGCGGCGGCGGGCGGATCGGCGCGGCGCCGAACTGGAACGGGAAGACGCCGATGGAGCGGCTGGTGGTGAGCGAGGCGCCGGCGGCGCCGCCGCGGCGGGAGCAGCGGAGGTGCGGCTCCGAGCGCGACCGCCGGATGCTGGCGTGCATCTGCGCCGGCTCTCTTTTGGCACGGCAGCCCGTGGGCGACGACGATGATGGCGTCGCTCCGGCAATGCTCGCCACCATGGTGCGGCCGCCGGCGGAGGCCCCGAGACCTCAATCGCGCGGCGCTCTTTGGATTGAATGATTGATCCTCCGGGAGCCGCGCGAAAGAAGAGGAATTCCGCCGCCGTATCCGCCGCCGTCGGTCGCGAGCGGCGCTGGTGGTGTGGATGGCGCTGGTCTCGCGGTGGCGGTGTATTTGTGGTGCCGTCGATCCGTGCCGCGCGTTCCCGCACGGAGGAGTTGGGCGAAAGGCGATGCGGTTTTAATACTGGGGGGAAGGGAAGCAGGTGAGAAGAGAAGAGGGAAGACAGGTCGGCCACGCGAGACGAAACCGAGAAAAAACAAGGCCTAAATGACCGTACTACCCCTGTCATTCATCCCGCGATTAAATCAAGATTCGTCAAAAGTGATCATATTTCCGATGCAAATCACGCCGCGGGTAACATGTCCGCACGTGCACTGCTACGGAGGGCATTTCCGGGAAATAGGCGTCGTCTGGGCCGACGGAAGACAACAAGAGAGGAGTAAACATCGGCACCGGCGGTGAGTCTCGGCCGAAAAAATCGTGGCCGTCCACGACGGAGCCCAGCATCGTAATCTACGTCGCCACGGCCGCGGTCGAGAATTCGAAGGAAGGAGAGAGAATATAGGAAATTCAATTCGGCTCCCGGGTGCGTATGCACCCTCTACCAAAAAATCATATTTTGAAATGTCAAAAAAATTTAACAAAAAAATTTACATGTACATCTTCATAATATATGTTTGTTCGTCAAGTTTCACGAAAAACCAATATTTTTTGTGGTCTATATAAAAAAGAGAAAAATTATCTGGTGAAAAGCATTATTTTTAGCACCGAGTTTTGTCTTTTTTACACACGTCACATGATAAGTCGATTTTTTATGAAACAATTTTTTAAGCGTGTAGCACGAGAAGATTTACATGCGAATTTTTGGTTTCAATTTTTTTGAAATTCAAAATATGTGTAAGATGCATTTCAAAATAGTGGGAGCATATGCTCCCATGTTCCAAAACACCACTCCCAGAGAATATGCACTTTGCTTTTCACAATGGTATCTATCACAGTATAATTCCTAGTTCCAAAACTCGTGTACGGTTTTTGGTACCGCGCGCCTTCATACGGCATGCCCAAGTACCTGTCTAGCCAAGTGTTCTTGGTGATACCTACATGACGGGTTTCCTTCTTCAGCGCTACTCTCACCCAATTGACTCATATGAATGAAAATAAATAATGTTGCAACTAAATTAATTTAAATAATGCTCATCAAAATAAATAAAATAGTTCACTGCCAATCTACTCCACCAAATAGACAACACAGCCACATATCCTCAATCAAATTCGCTTGAAGTCGATCTTTAGCGTGTGATGGTCACAAATCTAAGACGGAAGCCTCGAAATGAGCCGGCTTTTAATTAACGAAGCCATCAACCGGCTTCCTAGATTTGGAGTTCCTAGATATATTATGACAGATGGAGGTTCTCATTTTATTCATGGTGGTTTTAGAAAAACTCTTGCTAAGTATGGTATTAATCATAGAATTGCTTCCGCATATCATCCTCAAACTAGTGGGCAAGTAGAATTATCAAATAGAGAAATTAAGTCTATCTTGCAAAAGACTGTTAATAAAACTAGAAAGAACTGGGCTATTAAATTGAAGGATGCACTATGGGCTTATAGAACTGCTTACAAAAACCCCATGGGAATGTCACCTTATAAAATGGTTTATGGAAAAGCTTGTCATTTACCTTTAGAATTAGAGCACAAAGCTTATTGGGCTGTTAGAGAACTAAACAAAGATCCTAAACTAGCCGGTGATAAGAGGTTGTTGCAATTAAGTTCTCTAGATGAATGGAGAAGTGAAGCATATGAAAATGCTAAACTCTTTAAGGAGAAAGTTAAGAAATGGCATGATAGAAGAATTATCAAAAGAAAATTTAATGTTGGGGACAAAGTCCTATTGTATCGGTCTCGTCTTAGATTCTTTGCAGGGAAATTACTCTCAAAATGGGAAGGACCATATGTCATTGATGAGGTTTATCGATCAGGAGCAATTAAAATTAGCTCTCTTCAAGGTAATGCCACACAAGTAGTGAATGGGCAGAGACTTAAGCATTATATCTCTGGAGATTCTTATAATGAAGATGTTGATATTATCCAAGTGGTAACTCCGGAAGCTTACATCAAAGGTCAAGTTGACAGTCCTGCAGAGTTCGACTTTGAATAGGTAACAGTATTGGTAATAAAAAGTCCGCGTTTTACTTTCCGAACAATGTTTTTGCTGTTTTTGGAAAATATGAAAAATTACGAGATCGAAACGGAGTGGAGGAGACGCACGAGGGCGTGCCCCCATAGGCTGGCGCGGGCCCCGCCTGGCCGCGCCGCCCTATGAGGACACCGCCTCGTTGTCCCCCTCCGACTCTTGTTCGATCTGGTACTTTCCTTCTGACGTAAAAATTACTGCTATATAATCCCCCGGACCCCTGGAGGTCCGTATATCGTTTTCTCGACGTGTTTTGTTTCGAGCTGTTTCTGCCAGGATCTATTTTTGATCTAGAAGCACCATGGTCTCCAACAACAAAGACAAGGAGCCTATGGAGGAAGATATTCAAGGTTTCGAGCTGAAAGAAGAATTCAAAGAGGAAGTGGAGGAGACGTCATCAATAAAAAGGAAGCGGCAAACTATGAGGAGTAAGCCAATATTGGTGGGATCGGTTAACACTCGGACGTTCTTTTTCTCATAACTTGCGGGGACCTCTACGCTCTGCTCTTAGCCTCGACTCTTTCCCTTGTGTGGAAGAGGCACTACGGGTTACCGATGAGTTTTGTGATCAATACCGTGCGGTGAGAAGGGAAGTGGAGATTCTTCTTGAGGAGAACAACCGACTTCGCAGAATGCTGGAGTATTACTCAATTCATACCACAAGGCTGCCACCGCCACTTTCAGATAACAATGAATCTCTTCGAGTCTTAGTGCAGAATTGCCAAATCGAGAAGCTGAAGCTGAAGGATATCCTTAAGGATCGCAGGAACGGACCATCACCACCGAAGGAGTAATTCATCATCGGTATTGGCATCCCCTTGGTTTGTTCCAAGCTTGGGGGAGTGCCGCTGTATCACATCATCACTATCTTTTACTTTATATTATCAAGTAGTGTCATATCATGAGTAGGGAAGTTATCATATAAGATGTGTTGCGGTATGGAAGTATCTCCCTTTAGTTGGTTATCTATGTATCCCTTGGGGGGAGTTATCGATATGAAATATTAATGAGAAGTCTTATCATTTACATATTGCACACCTTATTTTAGTTTGCAATTTCTACTATATGATTGATCTTGATTTTAGTATTGGTACCACTTTGGGAGCATTGAGTAAATCTATTTGGTTTTGGCAAACTTAGCATTGGTCAATAGCAACAACACTTTGAGTTTTAAATAGAGAAGAGGAAATACATGTAGATATATTATTATCTTTCTTGTTAGTTCTTAGCTTAGTATTCTGAAGTTAAAATTGTTTGTATTTATAAGGAAGATGCATGGTTGTTTCTATCACATGTATATTTGTTTGTTTACCTCAACTCCTATGCTTGCTAATTAACCTTGCTAGCCAAAGACCTGTCTTGAGAGGGAATGCTTCTCGTGCATCCAAACCTTTAAACCAAAACCCATGCCATGTGTGTCCACTATAACTACCTATTATGCGGTATTTCTGCCACTCCAAGTAAATACTTCATGTGCTACCTTTAAACAATTCAAAACTTTATTACTCCTTATTTGTGTCAATGTTCTATAGCTCATGAGGAAGTATGTGGTGTTTATCTTTCAATCTTGTTGGGCAACTTTCACCAATGGACTAGTGGCTTCATCCACTTATCCAATAACTTTGCAAAAAGAGCTGGCAATGGGATTCCCGAGTCCCAAATTAATTAACCAAAATAGACACTCCTCCATGGTATGTGATTGTTGGACGGCACCCGAAGGATTCGGTTAGCCATGGCTTGAGAAAGCAAAGGTGGGGAGGAGTGTCATCATAATAAAACTAAATAAAAAGGCACTCCTTCATGGTATGAGATTGTTGGCAGGCACCCGAGGATTCGGTTAGCCATGGTTTGTGAAAGCAAAGGTTGGAAGGAGTGTCAACCAAAAATAAAACTTTATGGGAGCCGCTCTTTGAGAGTTTGTCTGGCAAGGGGTTAGAGTACCCGCTACCGATCGTTGACAACAACAAACACCCCTCAAAATTTTACTTTTATGCTCTCTATATGATTTCAAAATTTGAAAAGCTCTAGCACATGATTTAATCCCTGCTTCCCTCTGCGAAGGGCCTGTCTTTTACTTTATGTTGAGTCAGTACACCTATTTCCCTCCATCTCAAGCAAGCATTTGAGTTGTCGTGATCAAACTTTTATATTGTGATTTGCTTCATCATGTCTTTTATTCTTCCTTGTTTAGTACAAGTTTTATCTGAATGAATATAGCTTTGAAAGTTATCAATGGTCATTATGATTGAGTATGCAAGATGAGCCACATAAGCTTTAATATGAGAGCGCTGCTCAATAGATAAGTATAATCTGTTAACTGTTCTCTGACCAAGAACAAAGTTTGCCATCACCAATTATGATTTCTTATGCACCTTTATTTGTGATTACCTTATACTTGTTTCAAGTTTAGTTATATGAGGAAGTTGTTTACTAGAATATCTTGTGTGAATGAACATGATGCTTCTTGTCCGTATTTGATTTATCGACTCTTCACTCCATAAACATGTGGTCCTGTTTACCGAGTTCAGTTTCGCTTGGGGACAAGCGAGGTCTAAGCTTGGGGGGAGTTGATACGTCCAATTTGCATCACTATTTTATATCATAATTTACTGTTATTCATTGATATATTTCATATTTGAAGATAATACTTATGTTATTTCATCTATTTTGCATGTTTCATGATTATTGGAGGATCGCGCACCGGAACCAGGATTCTGCTGGAAAAAGCATCGTCAGAACGCAATATTTCGGAAGATCAACAATTGACGGGAATTACACGAAAACTCCTATTTTTCCAGATGACGAAGGGAGCCAGAAGGGGGAGCTGAGGAGGGCCGCCATGGGCCCCCCTCACAGGCCGGTGCGGGCCCTGCCCTGGCCGCGCCGCCCTGTGAGGAGGGGGCCCACAGCCCCCTCTCGCCTCCTTTTCTTCGCGTATGCCTTCGTCCCGAAAACCTGAGCTCCAGAGGGTACATCGCGAAGAGTCACAGCCGCCTCTGCGGGGGCGGAGAACACCAGAGAGAAAAGAGCTCTCCGGCGGGCAGGAATCCGCCGGGGAAATTCCCTCCCGGAGGGGGAAATCGACGCCATCGTCACCGTCATCGAGCTGGACATCATCTCCATCACCATCACCATCATCTTCATCATCATCACCGCCGTCTCCACCGCTGCACCTCGTCACCGCTGTAGCAATTTGGGTTTGATCTTGATTGTTTGATAGGGGAAACTCTCCCGGTGTTGATTTCTACTTGTTATTGATGCTATTGAGTGAAACCGTTGAACCAAGGTTTATGTTCAGATTGTTATTCATTATCATATCACCTCTGATCATGTTCCATATGATGTCTCGTGAGTAGTTCGTTTAGTTCTTGAGGACATGGGTGAAGTCTAAATGTTAGTAGTGAAGTATGGTTGAGTAATATTCAATGTTATGATATTTAAGTTGTGGTGTTATTCTTCTAGTGGTGTCGTGTGAACGTCGACTACACGACATTTCACCTTTATGGGCCTAGGGGAATGCATCTTTTACTCGTTTGCCAATTGCGGGGTTGCCGGAGTGACAGAAACCTGAGCCCCCGTTGGTATATCGATGCAGGAGGGATCGCGAGGATCTCGAGTTTAAGGTTGTGGTTAGATTTATCTTAATTACTTTCTTGTAGTTGCGGATGCTTGCAAGGGGTATAATCACAAGTATGTATTAGTCCTAGGAAGGTCGGTACATTAGCATAGGTTCACCCACACAACACTTACCAAAACAATGAAGATTAATCAGCTGTATGTAGCGAAAGCACTAGACTTAATTCCCGTGTGTCCTCAAGAACGTTTGGTCATTATAAGTAAACAAACCGGCTTGTCCTTTGTGCTAAAAAGGATTGGGCCATGATACGTCTCCAACGTATCGATAATTTCTTGTGTTCCATGCCACATTATTGATGTTATCTACATGTTTTATGCACACTTTATGTCATATTCGTGCATTTTCTGGAACTAACCTATTAACAAGATGCCGAAGTGCCGGTTCCTGTTTTACTCGCTGTTTTTGGTTTCGAAATCCTAGTAACGAAATATTCTCGGAATCGGACGAAATCAACGCCCGGGTTCCTATTTTACCCGGAAGCATCCAGAACACACGAGAACCGCCGGAGAAAGGAGGCGGGGCCACCAAACCCTACCCCGGTGCGGCCAAGGGGGCGCGCCCCCCTAGGGTGTGGGCCCCCTTCGACCTTCCTGCGCCGCCTCTTCGCCTATATAAAGCCCCCGGATCAGAAAACCCGATACCAATTGACGAAACCCACAGAAACCTGCCAGAGCCGCCGCCATCGCGAAGCCAAGATCTGGGGGACAGGATCTCGGTTCCGGCACCCTGCCGGAGCGGGGAAGTGCCCCCGGAAGGCTTCTCCATCGACACCGCTGCCATCTCCACCGCCATCTTCATCACCGCTGCTGCTCCCATGAGGAGGAGTAGTTCTCCATCGAGGCTCGGGGCTGTACCGGTAGCTATGTGGCTCATCTCTCTCCTATGTAGTTCAATACAATAATCTCATGAGCTGCCTTACATGATTGAGATTCATATGATGATGCTTGTAATCTAGATGTCATTATGCTAGTCAAGTGAGTTTTACTTATGTGATCTCCGGAGACTCCTCGTCCCACGTGTGTAAAGGTGACAGTGTGTGCACCGTGTGGGTCTCTTAGGCTAGATTTCACAGAATACTTACTCATTGAATGGTATAGTGAGGTGCTTATTTATATCTCTTTATGATTGCAGCATGTTGTATCACAATTTATCTATGTGCTACTCTGGTGATGTGTTATTAAAGTAGTTTATTCCTCCTGCACGTGTGTAAAGGTGACAGTGCGTGCACCGTGTTAGTACTTGGTTTATGCTATGATCATGATCTCTTGTAGATTATGGAGTTAACTATTGCTATGATAATATTGATGTGATCTATTCCTCCTACATATGCATGAAGGTGACGAGTGTGCATGCTATGCTAGTACTTGGTTTAGTCTCGTTGATCTATCTTACACTAAAGGTTACTTAAACATGAGCATTATTGTGGAGCTTGTTAACTCCGGCATTGAGGGTTCGTGTAATCCTACGCAATGTGTTCATCATCCAACAAAAGTGTAGAGTATGCATTTATCTATTCTGTTATGTGATCAATGTTGAGAGTGTCCACTAGTGAAAGTGTAATCCCTAGGCCTTGTTCCTAAATACTCGCTGAGTTACTACTCGCTTGTTTACTTGTTTTACTGCGTTACACTACTGCTGCAATACCACCACCATCAACTACACGCCAAGCACTTTTCCGGCACCGTTGCTACTGCTCATACTTATTTATACCACCTGTATTTCACTATCTCTTCGCCGAACTAGTGCACCTATTAGGTGTGTTGGGGACACAAGAGACTTCTTGCTTTGTGGTTGCAGTGGTTGCATGAGAGGGATATCTTTGACCTCTTCCTCCTCGAGTTCGATAAACCTTGGGTATCCACTTAAGGGAAACTTGCTACTGTTCTACAAACCTCTCGCTCTTGGAGGCCCAACACTGTCTACAAGAATAGAAGCTCCCGTAGACATCAAGCACTTTTCAGGCGCCGTTGCCGGGGAGGAAAGGTAAAGGCTCTCATACTACGGTCCCGGGTAAAGTATTTTTCACGGCGCCGTTGTGTGTGTGCTCAAAGCTATTTCCTTTAGATCCTGCAATTGCAACTTTTTGTTTCTTGTTTACACTAGTTTGGCATAATGGACAACAATGAGCTTCTTGTTCTATTTCCTGATTTAAAACATGGATTGTTTGATGCGAAAATTAAAAACCTATGAAATCTTGTTTGCATGCTAGTAGTAATATTAGTATGAACGCTTTGAACACCATTGTTGATAATGATATAGAAAGTTCTAAGCTTGGGGAAGCTGGTTTTCATGATCTTTTTAGTCCCCCAAGCATTGAGGAGAAAATTTCCTTTGATGATACTTTGCCTCCTATTTATGATAATAATGATAATGGTCTTTTGGTGCCACTTACTGCTGAGAGTAAATTTTGTTGTGATTATACTATGCCTCCTACACTTGATGAGAATAATAATGATAGCTACTTTGTTGAATTTGCTCCCACTACAACTAATAAAATTGACTATGCTTATGTGGAGAGTAATAATTTTATGCATGAGACTCATGATAAGAATGCTTTATGTGATAGTTATATTGTTGAGTTTGCTCATGTTGCTACTGAAAGTTATTATGAGAGAGGAAAATATGGTTGTAGAAATTTTCATGTTACTAAAATGCCTCTCTATGTGCTGAAATTTTTGAAGCTACACTTGTTTTATCTTCCTATGCTTGTTACTTTGCTCTTCATGAACTTGTTTATTTACAAGATTCCTATGCATAGGAAGCATGTTAGACTTAAATGTGTTTTGAATTTGCCTCTTGATGCTCTCTTTTGCTTCAAATACTATTTCTTGCGAGTGCATCATTAAAACTCGCTGAGCCCATCTTAATGGCTATAAAGAAAAGAACTTCTTGGGAGATAACCCATGTGTTATTTTGCTACAGTACTTTGTTTTATATTTGTGTCTTGGAAGTTGTTTACTACTGTAGCAACCTCTCCTTATCTTAGTTTTGTGTTTTGTTGTGCCAAGTAAAGTCTTTGATAGTAAAGTAAGTACTAGATTTGGATTACTGCGCAGTTCCAGATTTCTTTGCTGTCACGAATATGAGCCCACTGCCCTGCAGGAAGCTCAGAAAATTATGCCAATTTACGAGCATGATCCTCAGATATGTACGCAACTTTCATTCAATTTGAGCATTTTCGTTTGAGCAGGTCTGGTGGCCTAATAAAATCCATCTTTACGGACTGTTCTGTTTTGACAGATTCTGCCTTTTATTTCGCATTGCCTCTTTTGCTATGTTGGATGAATTTCTTTGATCCATTAATGTCCAGTAGCTTTATGCAATGTCCAGAAGTGTTAAGAATGATTGTGTCACCTCTGAACATGTGAATTTTTATTGTCCACTAACCCTCTAATGAGTTGTTTCGAGTTTGGTGTGGAGGAAGTTTTCAAGGGTCAAGAGAGGAGGATGATATACTATGATCAAGGAGAGTGAAAGCTCTAAGCTTGGGGATGCACCCGGTGGTTCACCCCTGCATATATCAAGAAGACTCAAGCGTCTAAGCTTGGGGATGCCCAAGGCATCCCCTTCTTCATCGACAACATTATCAGGTTCCTCCCCTGAAACTATATTTTTATTCGGTCACATCTTATGTGCTTTACTTGGAGCGTCTGTGTGCTTTTGTTTTTGTTTTTGTTTGAATAAATTGGATTACATCATGCTTGTGTGGGAGAGAGACACGCTCTGCTGGTTCATATGAACACATGTGTTCTTAGCTCATAATATTCATGGCGAAGTTTCCTCTTCGTTAAATTGTTATATGGTTGGAATTGGAAAATGATACATGTAGTAATTTGCTATAATGTCTTGGGTAATGTGATACTTGGCAATTGTTGTGCTCATGTTTAAGCTCTTGCATCATATGCTTTGCACCCATTAGTGAAGAATACATAGAGCATGCTAAAATTTGGTTTGCATAATTGGTCTCTCTAAAGTCTAGATAATTTCTAGTATTGAGTTTGAACAACAAGGAAGACGGTGTAGAGTCTTATAATGTTTTCAATATGTCTTTTATGTGAGTTTTGCTGCACCGGTTCATCCTTGTGTTTGTTTCAAATAACCTTGCTAGCCTAAACCTTGTATCGAGAGGGAATACTTCTCATGCATCCAAATACTTGAGCCAACCACTATGCCATTTGTGTCCACCATACCTACCTATACTACATGGTATTTTTCCAGCCATTCCAAAGTAAATTGCTTGAGTGCTACCTTTAAAATTCCATCATTCACCTTTGCAATATATAGCTCATGGGACAAATAGCTTAAAAACTATTGTGGTATTGAATATGTAATTATGCACTTTATCTCTTATTAAGTTGCTTGTTGTGCGATAACCATGTTTACCGGGGAACGCCATCAACTCATTGTTGAATTTCATGTGAGTTGCTATGCATGTTCGTCTTGTCCGAAGTAAGGGCGATCTACACTGAGTTGAATGGTTTGAGCATGCATATTGTGAGAGAAGAACATTGGGCCGCTAACTAAAGCCATGTTCCATGGTGGAAGTTTCAGTTTTGGACAAACATCCTCAAATCTCTAATGAGAAAAGAATTAATTGTTGTTGAATGCTTAAAGCATTAAAAGAGGAGTCCATTATCTCGTTGTCTATGTTGTCCCTGTATGGATGTCTAAGTTGAGAATAATCAAAAGCGAGAAATCCAAATGCGAGCTTTCTCCTTAGACCTTTGTACAAGGCGGCATAGAGGTACCCCTTTGTGAACTTGGTTAAAGCATATGTATTGCGGTGATAATCCGGGTAGTCCAAGCTAATTAGGACAAGGTGCGGGCACTATTAGTACACTATGCATGAGGCTTGCAACTTATAAGATATAATTTACATGATGCATATGCTTTATTACTACCGTTGACAAAATTGTTTCATGTTTTCAAAATCAAAGCTCTAGCACAAATATAGCAATCAATGCTTTTCCTCTATGAGGACCATTCTTTTACTTTCAATGTTGAGTCAGTTCACCTATTTCTCTCCACCTCAAAGAAGCAAACACTTGTGTGAACTGTGCATTGATTCTTACATATTTGCATATTGCGTTTGTTATATTGCTTTGCATTGACAATTATCCATGAGATATACATGTTATAAGTTGAAAGCAACCGCTGAAACTTCATCTTCCTTTGTGTTGCTTCAATGCCTTTACTTTGAATTATTGCTTTATGAGTTAACTCTTATGCAAGACTTATTGATGCTTGTCTTGAAGTGCTATTCATGAAAAGTCTTTGCTATATGATTCAG
>NC_061513.1:164061011-164103308 GCF_022539505.1 Lolium rigidum | reverse complement strand
TTCATGGTTCAGTTACATGTTGTGCATAAGCAATTAGCAACAATTAATGTTCTCATATGAGATTGAGGATATTTGTCCAAAACTGAAACTTCGACCATGATTCATGGCTTTAGTTAGCGGCCCAATGTTCTTCTCTAACAGTATGCATGATCTAACCATTCAACTAGTGGTAAATCTCCCTTACTTCAGACAAGACGGACATGCATAGCAACTCACATGATATTCAACAAAGAGTAGTTGATGGCGTCCCCAGGAACATGGTTATCGCACAACAAACAACTTAATAAGAGATAAAGTGCATAAGTACATATTCAATACCACAATAGTTTTTAAGCTATTTGTCCCATGAGCTATATATTGCAAAGGTAAAGAATGGAAATTTTAAAGGTAGCACTCAAGCAATTTACTTTGGAATGGCGGAGAAATACCATGTAGTAGGTAGGTATGGTGGACGCAAATGGCATAGTGGTTGGCTCAAGGATTTTGGATGCATGAGAAGTATTCCCTCTCGATACAAGGTTTAGGCTAGCAAGGTTATTTGAAACAAACACAAGGATGAACTGGTGCAGCAAAACTCACATAAAAGACATATTGTAAACATTATAAGACTCTACACCGTCTTCCTTGTTGTTCAAACCTCAATACTAGAAATTATCTAGACTTTAGAGAGACCAATTATGCAAACCAAATTTTAGCAAGCTCTATGCATTTCTTCATTAATAGGTGCAAAGTATATGATGCAAGAGCTTAAACATGAGCACAACAATTGCCAAGTATCAAATTATTCAAGACATTTTAGAATTACTACATGTAGCATTTCCCGATTCCAACCATATAACAATTTAACGAAGAAGATTCAACCTTCGCCATGAATACTATGAGTAAAGCCTAAGGACATATTTGTCCATATGCAACAGCGGAGCGTGTCTCTCTCCCACACAATGAATGCTAGGATCCATTTTATTCAAACAAAAATAAAAACAAAAACAAACCGACGCTCCAAGCAAAGCACATAAGATGTGATGGAATAAAAATATAGTTTCAGGGGAGGAACCTGATAATGTTGTCGATGAAGAAGGGGATGCCTTGGGCATCCCCAAGCTTAGACGCTTGAGTCTTCTTAAAATATGCATGGGTGAACCACCGGGGCATCCCCAAGCTTAGAGCTTTCACTCTCCTTGATCATATTGTATCATCTCCCTCTCTTGATCCTTGAAAACTTCCTCCACACCAAACTCAAAACAACTCATTAGAGGGTTAGTGCACAATTAAAATTTACATGTTCAGAGGTGACATAATCATTCTTAACACTTCTGGACATTGCACAAGGCTACTGAAAGTCAATGGAATAGAAAAATCCATCAAGCATAGCAAAACAGGCAATACGAAATAAAAGGCAGAATCTGTCAAAAACAGAACAGTTCGTAAAGACGAATTTTATTGAGGCATCAGACTTGCTCAGATGAAAATTCCCAAATTTAATGAAAGTTGCGTACATATCTGAGGATCACTCACGTAAATTGGCATAATTTTCTGAGTTACCTACAGAGAATTAGGCCCAGATTAGTGACAGCAAAGAAATCTGTTTCTGCGCAGTAATCCAAATCTAGTATGAACCTTACTATCAACGACTTTACTTGGCACAACAATGCACAAAACTAAGATAAGGAGAGGTTGCTACAGTAGTAACAACTTCCAAGACTCAAATATAAAATAAAAGTACTGTAGTAAAAACATGGGTTGTCTCCCATAAGCGCTTTTCTTTAACGCCTTTCAGCTAGGCGCGAGAAAGTGTATATCAAGTGTTATCAAGAGACGAAGTATCAACATCATAATTTGTTCTAATAATAGAATCAAAAGGTAACTTCATTCTCTTTCTAGGGAAGTGTTCCATACCTTTCTTGAGAGGAAATTGATATTTAATATTACCTTCCTTCATATCAATGATAGCTCCAACGAGTTCGAAGAAAAGGTCTTCCCAATATAATGGGACAAGATGCATTGCATTCAATATCCAAGACAACAAAATCAACGGGGACAAGGTTATTGTTAACCATAATATGAACATTATCAATCCTCCCCAAAGGTTTCTTTATAGCATTATCAACAAGATTAACATCCAAATAACAATTCTTAAATGGTGGCAAGTCAAGCATATCATAAATTTTCTTAGGCATAACAGAAATACTTGCACCAAGATCACATAAAGCATTACAATCAAAATCATTGACCCTCATCTTAATGATGGGCTCCCAACCATATTCCAACTTCCTAGGAATAGAGGTTTCAAGTTTTAGTTTCTCTTCTCTAGCTTTTATGAGAGCATTTGTAATGTGTTTTGTAAAGGCCAAATTTATAGCACTAGCATTGGGACTTTTAGCAAGCTTTTGCAAGAACTTTATAACTTCAGAGATGTGACAATCATCAAAGTCTAAACCATTATGATCTACAACAATGGAATCATTGTCCCCAACATTTTGAAAAATTTCAGCAGTTTTATCAATTTCAGCAGTTTTAGCAGTTTCAGGTAATTTTGCACGCTTCGCACTAGGAGTAGGAACATTGCCAACACCAATTATTTTACCATTGATAGTAGGAGGTGTAGCAACATGTGAATCATTATCGTTAGTAGTGGTGGTAATAGTCCAAACTTTAGCTACATTATTCTCTTTAGCGAGTTTTTCATTTTCTTCTCTTTCCCACCTAGCATGCAATTCAGCCATCAATCTAATATTCTCATTAATTCTAACTTGGATGGCATTTTCTGTAGTAACAATTTTATTTTCAATATTCTTATTAGGCATAACTTTCAATTTTAAAAGATCAACATCAGAAGCAAGACTATCAACCTTAGAAGCAAGAATATCAATTTTATCAAGCTTTTCCTCAACAGATTTGTTAAAAGCAGTTTGTGTACTAATAAATTCTTTAAGCATGGCTTCAAGACCAGGGGGTACACTCCTATTATTGTTGTAAGAATTCCCATATGAATTACCATAACCGTTACCATTAGCAGAAGGATATGGCCTATAGTTGTTACTAGAATTGTTCCTATAAGCATTGTTGTTGAAATTATTATTTTTAATGAAGTTCACATCAACATGTTCTTCTTGGGCAACCAATGAAGCTAAAGGAACATTATTAGGATCAACATTAGATCTACCATTCACAAGCATAGACATAATAGCATCAATCTTATCACTCAAGGAGGAGGTTTCTTCAACTGAATTTACCTTCTTACCTTGTGGAGCTCTTTCCGTGTGCCATTCAGAGTAATTTATCATCATATCATCAAGAAGCTTTGTTGCCGCCCCCAAAGTGATGGACATAAAGGTACCTCCAGCAGCCGAATCCAATAGGTTCCGTGAAGAAAAATTCAATCCTGCATAAAATGTTTGGATGATCATCCAAGTAGTCAGTCCATGGGTTGGGCAATTTTTAACCAAAGATTTCATTCTTTCCCAAGCTTGTGCAACATGCTCATTATACAATTGTTTAAAATTCATTATGCTACTCCTCAAAGATATAATTTTAGCAGGGGATAATATCTACCAATAAAAGCATCCTTACATTTAGTCCAAGAATCAATACCATTTCTAGGCAGGGATAGCAACCAATCTTTAGCTCTTCCTCTTAAAGAGAAAGGAAACAATTTTAATTTTATAATGTCACCATCTACATCCTTATACTTTTGCATTTCACATAGTTCAACAAAATTATTAAGATGGGCAGCGAGCATCATCAGAACTAACACCGAGAAAATTGCTCTCTCATAACAAGATTCAGTAAAGCAGGTTTAATTTCAAAGAATTATGCTGTAGTAGCAGGTGGAGCAATAGGTGTGCATAAGAAATCATTATTATTTGTGGTTGTGAAGTCACACAACTTAGTATTTTTAGGAGTACCCATTTTAGCAGTAGTAAATAAAGCAAACTAGATAAAATAAATGCAAGTAACTAATTTGTTTGTGTTTTTGATATAGAGAACAAGACAATAAATAAAGTAAAGCTAGCAACTAATTTTTTTTTTGTTTTGATATAATGCAGCAAACAAGAAAGTAAATAAAATAAAGCAAGACAAAAACAAAGTAAAGAGATTGGATTGTGGAGACTCCCCTTGCAGCGTGTCTTGATCTCCCCGGCAACGGCGCCAGAAAAAGGAGCTTGATTGCGCGTAGTTAACACGTCCGTTGGGAACCCCAAGAGGAAGGTATGATGCGCACAGTAGCAAGTTTTCCCTCGGTAAGAAACCAAGGTTATCGAACCAGTAGGAGCCAAGAAGCACGTCGAAGGTTGATGGCGGCGGGATGTAGTGCGGCGCAACACCAGGGATTCCGGCGCCAACGTGGAACCTGCACAACACAACCAAAGTACTTTGCCCCAACGAAACGAGTGAGGTTGTCAATCTCACCGGCTTGCTGTAACAAAGGATTAGATGTATAGTGTGGATGATGATTGTTTGCGAGAAAACACTAGAACAAGTATTGCAGTAGATTGTATTTGATGTAAAAGAATGGACCGGGGTCCACAGTTCACTAGAGGTGTCTCTCCCATAAGATAAATAGCATGTTGGGTGAACAAATTACAGTTGGGAAATTGACAAATAAAGAGGGCATGACCATGCACATACATGATATGATGAGTATAGTGAGATTTAATCAGGGCATTACGACAAAGTACATAGACCGCTATCCAGCATGCATATATGCCTAAAAAGTCCACTTTCAGGTTATTATCCGAACCCCTTCCAGTATTAAGTTGTAAACAACAGACAGTTGCATTAAGTATGGTGCGTAATGTAATCAATAACTACATCCTCGGACATAGCATCAATGTTTTATCCCTAGTGGCAACAGCACATCCACAACCTTAGAACTTTCTCATCATCGTCCCGATTTAATGGAGGCATGAACCCACTATCGAGCATAAATACTCCCTCTTGGAGTTAAGAGTAAAAACTTGGCCGAGCCTCTACTAATAACGGAGAGCATGCAAGATCATAAACAACGAGATAGGTAATAGATTGATAATCAACATAACATAATATTCTCTATCCATCGGATCCCGACAAACACAACATATAGCATTACGAGATAGATGATCTTGATCATGTTAGGCAGCTCACAAGATCCGACAATGAAGCACATAAGGAGAAGACGACCATCTAGCTACTGCTATGGACCCATAGTCCAGGGGTGAACTACTCACTCATCACTCCGGAGGCGACCATGGCGGTGAAGAGTCCTCCGGGAGATGATTCCCCTCTCCGGCAGGGTGCCGGAGGCGACCTCCTGAATCCCCCGAGATGGGATTGGCGGCGGCGGCGTCTCTGGAAGGTTTTCCGTATCGTGGCTCTCGGTACTAGGGGTTTCGCGACAAAGACTATATGTAGGCGGAAGGGCAGGTCAGGGGGCCACACGAGGGCCCCACACGCCAGGGCCGCGCGGCCAAGGCCCAGGCCGCGCCGCCCTGTTGTGGCGGCGCCTCGTGGCCCCACTTCGTAAGTCCTCCGATCTTCTGGAAGCTTCGTGTAAAAATAGGCCCCTGGGCGTTGATTTCGTCCAATTCCGAGAATATTTCCTTACTAGGATTTCTGAAACCAAAAACCAGCAAGACAAGCAATCGGCTCTTTGGCATCTCGTTAATAGGTTAGTGCCGGAAAATGCATAAATATGACATAAAGTATGCATAAAACATGTAGATATCATCAATAATGTGGCATGGAACATAAGAAATTATCGATACGTCGGAGACGTATCAGCCGCCGGGACGGGGAATTGCCCCCGGAATCCATCTCCATCGACACCACCGCCATCTTCATCACCGCTGCTGACTCCCATGATGAGGAGGGATTAGTTCTCCCCCGAGGCTGAGGGCTCTACCGGTAGCTATGTGGTTCATCTCTCTCTCCCATGTGATCTTTATGTGATCATGAGCTTTGTATCACTATTTATCTATGTGCTACTCTAGTGATGTTATTAAAGTAGTCTATTCCTCCTCCATGATGTAAAGTTGACAGTGTGTGCATCATGTAGTACTTGGCGTAGGTTATGATTGTAATCTCTTGTAGATTATGAAGTTAACTATTACTATGCACTCTAGAGGTTACTTTAATATGAACTCCGGATTCACTCTCCACGGTGTGACGGTGACAGTGTGCGCATCGTGTGTGATTCCTTTATGAAGTTGGGGAGCTTGTTTACTCCGGCTTGAGGGTGCTCTTGTAGCCCTACACAATGAATGGTGTTTGTTATCCAACAAGAGAGTGTATGAGATTAACATTTATTTATTCAGTTATGTGATCAATGTTGAGAGTGTCCACTAGTGAAAGTATGATCCCTAGGCCTTATTTCTAAGCATTGAAACACCGTTTCCAATAAGTTCTGTTACATGTTCGCTTGCTGCCATTTTTTTTCAGATTGCAATTACTACTTACAATCATCCATATTACTTGTATTTCACTATCTCTTCGCCGAACTAGTGCACCTATACATCTGACAAGTGTATTAGGTGTGTTGAGGACACAAGAGACTTCTTGTATCGTAATTGCAGGGTTGCTTGAGAGGGATATCTTTGACCTCTACCTCACTGAGTTCGATAAACCTTGGGTGATTCACTTAAGGGAAACTTGCTGTTGTTCTACAAACCTCTGCTCTTGGAGGCCCAACACTGTCTACAGGAATAGAAGCGTGCGTAGACATCAGAGGCGGTGGCATCGATGGAGATGGCTTCCGGGGGCACTTCCCCGTCCCGGCGGCGTGCCGGAACAGAGATTCTGTCCCCCGAAATGGAGTTTCGTTATGGCGGCGGCGCCCCTGGAGTCTTTCTGGAGTATGATTGATTGTTGTAGGGTTTTTACGTCGCGAGGGGTTATATAGGCGAAGAGGCGGAGTCGGAGGAGCCAGGGGGCTCCCTCCCCATAGGTGGCGCGCCCCCTATAGGCCGCGCCGCCCTGTGGTCTGGGGGCCCTGGGCCTCCTCTCCGGCTCCCCTTCAGTGTTCTGGTCCGTCTCGGTGAAATAAGAGGTTTGGCTTTCGTTTCGTCGAATTCCGAGAATATTGCCCGAACAGCCTTTCTGGAACCAAAAACAACAGAAAACAGGAACTGGCACTGTGGCATCTTGTTAATAGGTTAGTTCCGGAAAATGCATAAAATTATTATAAAGTGTGAGCAAAACATGTAGGTATTGTCATAAAACTAGCATGGAACATCAGAAATTATAGATACGTTGGAGACGTATCAAGCATCCCCAAGCTTAGTTCCTACTCGCCCTCGAGTAGGTAAACGATAAAAAGAATAATTTCTGTAGTGACATGCTACTAACATAATCTTGATCATACTGTTGTAAAGCATATGAGATGAATGCAGTGACTCAAGGCAATGATCTATAGTTTTCTAACAAATAGATAACATATAGCAAAACTTTTCATGAATAATACTTTCAAGACAAGCATCAAAAAGTCTTGCATAAGAGTTAACTCATAAAGCAATAGATTCAAAGTAAAGGCATTGAAGCAACACAAAGGATGATTAAGTTTCAGCAATTGCTTTCAACTTTCAACATACATATCTCATGGATAATTGTCAACACAAAGTAATATGATGAATGCAAATAAGCAAGTATGTAAGAATCAATGCACGATTGACACAAGTGTTTGCTTCTAAGATGGAAGGAAGTAGGTAAACTGACTCAACATAAAGTAAAAGAAAGACCCTTCGCGAGAGGGAAGCAGGGATTAAATCATGTGCTAGAGCTTTTAAGTTTTGAAATCATATAGAGAGCATACAAGTAAAGTTTTGAGAGGTGTTTGTTGTTGTCAACGAATGGTAGTGGGCACTCTAACTACCTCATCAACCAGACTTTCAAGAGCGGCTCCCATGAAGGACGTCATCTCTACCAGCAAGGTAGATCATCCCTCTTCTCTTTTGTTTACACATGTATTTTAGTTTTATTTATAGATGACACTCCTCCCAACCTTTTGCTTTCACAAGCCATGGCTAACCGAATCCTCGGGTGCCTTCCAACATTTCACATACCATGGAGGAGTGTCTATTTGCAAAATTAAGTTGCTTCATCGATGAATCAGGGCAAAACATGTGAAGAGAATTATTAGTGAAGGTTAATTAATTGGGGCTGGTAACCCCGTTGCCAGCTCTTTTTGCAAAATTATTGGATAAGCGGATATGCCACTAGTCCATTGGTGAAAGTCTGTCAAGAGTAAATGACAAGGTTGAAAGATAAAACACCACATACTTCCTCATGAGCTATAAAACATTGACACAAATAAGAGATAATAACTTTTGAATTGTTTAAAGGTAGCACATGAAGTATTTACTTGGAATGGCAGAAAAATACCACATAGTAGGTAGTTATGGTAGACACAAATGGCATAGGTTTTGGCTCAAGGTTTTGGATGCACGAGAAGCATTCCCTCTCAGTACAAGGCTTTGGCTAGCAAGGTTGTTTGAAGCAAACACAAGTATGAACCGGTACAGCAAAACTTACATAAGAACATATTGCAAGCATTATAAAACTCTACATTGTCTTCCTTGTTGCTCAAACACTTTTACGAGAAAATATCTAGACCTTAGAGAGACCAATCATGCAAACCAATTTCAACAAGCTCTACGGTAGTTCTCCACTAATAGGTTTAAACTACATGATGCAAGAGCTTAAACTTGATCTACTTGAGAGCTCAAAACAATTGCCAAGTATCAAATTATTAGACAATATGAGGCATTTTCTGTTTCCAACCAAATATCAATAAGTGCAGTAGCTTCCAACTTTCGCCATGAACATTAAAAGTAAAGCTAAGAACACCAGTGTTCAATATGAAAAAGTGGAGCGTGTCTCTCTCCCACACAAGGATTGCTAGGATCCAAATTTATTCAAACATAAACAAAAATAAAAACAAACAGACGCTCTAAGTAAAGAACATAAAATGTGGAAGAATAAAAATATAGTTTCACTAGAGATGACCTGATAAGTTGTTGATGAAAAAGGGGATGCCTTGGGCATCCCCAAGCTTAGATGCTTGAGTCTTCTTGAAATATGCTTGGGTCAACAACGGGGGCATCCCCAAGCTTAGACTTTTCACTCTTCTTGATCATATATCATCCTCCTCTCTTGACCCTTGAAAACTTCCTTCACACCAAACTTCTCATAAACTTCATTAGAGGGGTTAGTACTCATAAAAAAACTTTAATCCACTTTGGTCCTGTAGTGACATATTGCAAGAACTCAATAAAACATTAGCTACAGCTCTCCACGTCTAGAAATCCTTACTTAAAGTCCACAAGAGACAATGCAAAAAACAGAGACAGAATCTGTCAAAACAGAACAACCAGTAAAGACGAATTTTTAAGAGGTACTTCCATTGCTTAAATCAGAAAACTCAAAACTAATGAAAGTTGCGTACATATCTGAGGAACACGCATGAAAATTGGCAGATTTTTCTGAGTTCCCTACAGAGAGACCTACTCAAATTCAGTGACGGATAGAAATACTGTTTACTGCGAGAAATCCAAATCTAGTATCAACTTTATATTAGAGACTTTACTTGGCACAACAATGCAATAAACATGATAAGGAGAGGTTGCTACAGTAGTAACAACTTCCAAGACACAACAAAACAGTAGCAAAATAAAAACATGGGTTATCTCCCAAGAAGTGCTTTCTTTATAGCCATTAAGATGGGCTCAGCAATTTTAATGATGCTCACATAAGGATGAGAGTTGAAGCAAAAGAGAGCATCAAGAAGCAAATTCAAAACACATTTAAGTCTAACCCACTTCCTATGCATAGGAATCTTGTACACAAATAAATTCATGAAGAACAAAGTGACAAGCATAGGAAGATAAAACAAGAGTAACTTCAAAAGTTTCAGCATATAGAGAGGTGTTTTAGTACCATGTAAATTTCTACAACCATATTTTCCTCTCTCATAATAATTTTCAGTAGCTTCATGAATAAACTCAACAGTATAACTATCACATGCAGCATGCTTTTCATGATCCACAAACACATAATTTTTATCAAGCTCAAAAATAATAGGATCAAAACTTTCAAAACCACTTTTATCAATAATATAACAAGATGTTTGATCAATTTCAAAAGATATGGGACTCCTAGATAAAGTCAAGACATCTCCAATCCCATTTTCATTAGTTGTACAATTAATATTATCAAGTAACATAGGACCATCATCTAGAGCTTTATCATAAACATTTGCTAAGCAAAACTCTTTAGTACCATGCATTTCGATATCAAGCACAAACAAAGAATTATCATAAGATTTATCAAAATAGCATGGATTATCATAGATAACGGTAGCATAATTATTCTCACAAGTTTTACTCATAGGGAATATTTCAAGAGAATCCACAGGAACATAATATTCATCCTCCTTTGGTAAGCATGGAGGACAATTAAATAGTGTAAGAGATAAAGAGTTACTCTCATTAGAAGGTGGCATGGGTAGCTAATCCATTCTTCCTCCTTTTATTCATCACTCTCCTCCTCTTTTTCATCCAATGAGCTTTCAGGTTCATCAATTTCTTCTTTCACAGGTTCCTGCAAATTGTGAGTGCATTCTTGTGCATTAATGAGTCTCTCTTTATAATCAATGATATAAGGATTATCACTGTAACTTTCTATGCAAAAATTAAGGATAGAAGAGACATAATCTTTAAGGTTCTTACAAGCAACACAAGTTTCATAATTTTTAGACATGAAGGATTCTATTTCAGAAGCTCCCATAAATAAAACAAATTGTTCTACCTCTTCGAACCCAAAATGAATATAGTTATTCCAATTATAGTTCTTAATTAAAACTTCTTCACTAAAGCCACATTGGAATTTCAGATGTTTAGTATCCTGTTTAGAGCAACAGTTTATATCATGGCGTTTAAGCAAGATTTTAGCAATTGTATTCAGTTTTTCTATCACAGCACTCATGACTTTACCCGTTCTTGATTCTCTATAATTCATATATATTTCAATAAGTTCCAAATAGGTTGTGAGTTCTCCCATAACAACAGTTTTAAATTTTTCGGTTTTTCAAATTTTTATGGATTTTGGGTATATAAGTAAAATAAAACAAGACAAAAACAAACTAGGCAAAAGTAAACTAAGCAAAATAATACTAGACAGAAATAAACTAAGCACAAATAAACTAGACAAAAGTAAACTAAGCAAAATAAAAACAGAGAGAGAGGTAGAGTGTACTCCCCAGGTGAACTTATGAGTAGAGCTATGCCTCCCCGGCAACGGCGCCAGAAAATAGTCTTGATAACCCACAAGTATAGGGGATCGCAACAGTCTTCGAGGAAGTAAAACCCAAATTTATTGATTCGGCATAAGGGGAGGTAAAGAATACTTATAAGCCTTAACAACTGAGTTGTCAATTCAGCTGCACCTGGAAAAGCACTAGTAACAGGGGTGATGTGAAAGCAACAGTAATATGAGAGCAATAGTAACAATAACACAGCAGCAGTAGCAGTAATATGAGAGCAATGGCACCAGAAAATAGTTGATACTACTTCCAATTACATATAGGACCGAGTATATGATGATGAAAGATGGACCGGGGTTCCCAGCTATCTACACTAGTGGTAACTCTCCAATAACAAGTGACAAGTGTTGGGTGAACAAATTACAGTTGGGTAATTGATAGGATTGAAATAGCATTAAGACAGAACATCAAGATTATTAATCATGTAGGCATGTTTTCCATATATAGTCATACGTGCTCGCAATGAGAAACTTGCATAACATCTTTTGTCCTACCAGCCGGTGGCAGCCGGGCCTCAAGGGAATCTACTTGGTAATTAAGGTACTCCTTTTAATAGAGCACGGAGCAAAGCATTGACACTTGGTGAAAATATGTGATCCTCATATCTAAGCCATCCCCTCCGAGTTATCCCGATTCTTTGTCACTGCGGGGCCTCGGGTTCCGGACATAGACATGTGCAAACAACTTGTAGATACAATCTAAGCAATAATTATAGAGCTTAAATCTAAGATCATGCCACTCGTGCACTAGTGACAAGCATTAAACACAACAAGATTGCAGCAACAATAACTTCACAAACTTTATAGATAGACTGATCATAATGTAACAATTCATCGGATCCCAACAAACACAACACCGATTACATCAGATGGATCTCTGTCCCCCGAAACGGAGTTTCGCGATGGCGGCGGCGCCCCTGGAGTCTTTCTGGAGTATGATTGATTGTTGTAGGGTTTTTACGTCGCGAGGGGTTATATAGGCGAAGAGGCGGAGTCGGAGGAGCCAGGGGGCTCCCTCCCCATAGGCTGGCGCGCCCCCCCTATAGGCCGCGCCGCCCTGTGGTCTGGGGGCCCTGGGCCTCCTCTCCGGCTCCCCTTCGGTGTTCTGGTCCGTCTCGGTGAAATAAGAGGTTTGGCTTTCGTTTCGTCGAATTCCGAGAATATTGCCCGAACAGCCTTTCTGGAACCAAAAACAACAGAAAACAGGAACTGGCACTGTGGCATCTTGTTAATAGGTTAGTTCAGGAAAATGCATCAAATCATTATAAAGTGTGAGCAAAACATGTAGGTATTGTCATAAAACTAGCATGGAACATCAGAAATTATAGATACGTTGGAGACGTATCAAGGCTCTCGTCCCTGGGGTTTTCCCGATACAAGGAATAAATAAGCGGAAGGGCAGAGAAAACGAGGCGACGAGGCGCCAGTACTGGGCCAGGCGCGACCAAGGGTGGGCCGCGCCTGCCCTATGTACTGCCACATGGTAGCTCTCCTGCGCGTGTCCTTCTAGCTCCGTCTTCGTCCCAGTAAAATAAGACTCTGGGCTTTTGTTTCGCAATTCCGAGAAACTTTCATGTACAACTTTTTTGAAACACAAAAACAGCAGAAAACAGGAACTGGCACTGCGGCACTGTGTTAATAGGTTAGTCCCAGAAAATGCTAAAAAGTGTGGAAAAGTGCACATAAAACATATAAGAATTGTAACAAAACAAGCATGGAGCATCAAAAATTATAGATACGTTTGAGACGTATCAGGGCCCACATAGGAAATTGGGGATCTATGTGGGGTACAAATCACCGTCAATAATCAAGTACATTGAAACCCTCACAGGGGATTTATTCACAGCCCGTCACGCTGATTGCATCTTCATTGAGGACCATTTCCCTGCATTAGGGGGAGACATCAAATACCAAAAAGAATGCCCGGAAATCGATTGGAATGCCCAAGGCATTTCCTCCTCTGATCCACGTACTCAAGAAACTGAACTTCAAGTTCGGAACATAATTGATTTTCAACACATTGCAAATAACCTGCTAGATTCATTTACTGACTATAAAGGTGTTACAAACTTCTATAATTCTGCCAGAAATGCACCCGAAAGAGTGGAGGTACCAACAAAAA
This sequence comes from Lolium rigidum, assembly GCF_022539505.1. Classification (NCBI taxonomy): domain Eukaryota; kingdom Viridiplantae; phylum Streptophyta; class Magnoliopsida; order Poales; family Poaceae; genus Lolium; species Lolium rigidum. Next base: position 164,089,894 of record NC_061513.1, on the reverse strand, counting down.
TCACTCAACTCCCTGTTCAAAGGAAGAGGGGGAGAAGTACGGCCACACAACATGATTCAGCTTCTCGCAAGCAAGAAAGGAAGCAGAGGAAGAAACCCTCTGAACCAGTAAATGTAAATCAACCTAGCGTTGATAATCATCAAATGGGTAATGAACACCCAGTGGAAGAACGACCTCCACAACCCAGCTCAGTTGTGCACTCAATGATTGGGACATCGGAAAACCCTGACTCAATCGTATTGGGAAATCACGACCAGTCAACAAGGGTAAATGAAATTTCCACAAACTATATAGATTCTGGAGATTCTTACAATCGTAAGTCTACAATTGTTGACATATATTTCTCAACTGCAGTTGCAAACAACCTTCTAAATGATCATTATCCAAAGACCATGGTAGAGTGTGAGAAACGCTCCGACTGGCCTAAATGGAAGGATGTAATCCAAGTTGAATTAGCCTCGCTCAATAAAAGAAAGGTATTCAGTGAAGCAATACCTACACCTCCCAGAGTTTTTCCTGTGGGATTCAAATGGGTTTTCATCCGTAAGAGGAATGAGAACAATGAGGTGGTGAGATATAAAGCAAGGCTTGTAGCCCAAGGTTTCACGGAGAGACCAGACATTGATTTCAATGAAACATATTCTCCAGTAATGAGTGGTATTACTTTTCAATATATTATATCTATGGCAGTACAAAATTGTCTATCTATGCGTTGATGGATGTGGTGACCGCTTACCTTTACGGCTCACTTGATTCGTACATATACATGAAGGTTCTTGATGGAATCCCAATTCGGGATCCAAACGCAAAACGCAACGTATATTGTGTAAAACTAAATAAGTCTTTGTATGGCTTAAAACAGTCGGGACGCATGTGGTACAACCGAGGTAGTGAGTTCCTCTTGAAAAAGGGGTACTCCAATAATGATGATTGCCCATGTGTTTTCATCAAAAAGTGCACAACAGGATTTTGCATTATTTCAGTGTATGTCGATGATCTAAACATTATTGGAAATACACAAGATATGAAGCACGCGATCACCTAAAGACGGAATTTGAGATGAAGGATTTGGGTAAAACCAAATTTATCTTGGGATTACAACTCGGGCACCTTCCCTCAGGTATTTTGGTTCATCAAACCGCCTATATCCAGAAAATATAGGATAAATTCAATATGGACAAATCCTATCCATCCAGAACTCCCATGGTTGTTCGATCTCTAGACGTAGAGAAAGATCAATTTAGACCAAGTGATGAAGGAGAAGAGATATGCGATCAGAAGTCCCATATCTCAGCGTTGTTGGAGCGCTCATGTTTCTCGCAAATTGCACCAGGCCTGACATTGCATTTGCAGTAAATTTACTAGCTAGACATAGCGCAGCTCCCACGAAACGCCATTGGAGTGGAGTCAAGAATATCTTTCGATATCTCTAAGGCACAAAGGATTTTGGCCTATTCTTTCAATTTCAGAAGAATCTGGACATTGAGATGATTGGGTATACCGATGGTGGCTACTTATCAGACCCCCATAATGCCAGATCACAAACCGGTTTTGTGTTCCTACATGATGAGAAAGCCATCTCATGGAAGTCTTCTAAACAGACCCTAGTGGCTACATCCACCAATCATTCTGAAATAATCGTCTTATATGAGGCATCATGCGAATGTGTATGGCTTCGCAGGATGATAAACCACATACAACAATCATGTGTTAAAGGTTCTATCAAATCTCCAACCATTATCTAAGAAGATAATGCTGCTTGTGTTGCTCAGATGCAAACGGGTTACATAAAGAGCAATATCACTAAACATATTGCACCTAAATTGTTTTATCCTCATGAATTACAAAAGAGTGAGGATATAAACATCTTGCAAGTTAAATCATGCGATAATCTCGCTGACCTATTCACAAAGTCTCTACCGTCATCAACATTTGGAAAATATGTTCGTGAAATTGGTATGCGACGATTTCGTGATTTGCAAGGATCAGGGGGAGTATCTCTCAGAATTATAACCCATTCAAACATTATATTACACTCTTTTTTTTCCTTTTATGAGTTTACTCACATGGTTCTCATTAAGGTTTTTAATGAGGTAATATCAACACAAGAATATATGTCATACCTCTTATTTTCCCCATCGGGGTTTTTTTACGGATGTATTAGGACATATTAATTGTCATCTAAACTTAACAATGAGTTTTATCCTTTTAAGGTTTTCTCATATAAGTTATCAAAGATACAATGATCATTATATGTTGTATCATTTTCTCCTTATTTTTCTCACCGGGTTTTAAAGGAGTTTTCACAACATATCAAATACTATTCTCCTCATACTTTTCCCACAGGGTTTTTGGGGGAGTTATTCCAAATGGAGGAGGAAATGTGCCTTGTGGATAGTGGTACCACAAAATCTATTCTTAGGGAAATAAATTATTTTCAAACTCTTACAAAGATGAATGGAGATATTTTAACAATCGCCGGATGCGATGCGGTAATTGTTGGCACAAGACGCGTCATATTTACCCTCCCTATGGGTACACAAATTATGACTGAGGATGCTTTATTGTATCCCGATTCAACTCGTACCCTCATAGGATATAGAGATATCCGTAAAAATGATTTTCACATTAAAACCCATGAAGACAACAAGGAGGAGTATCTCCTCTTTACCAAATACAACGGATATGGCAAACAAATATTTGAGAAAATTTCGTCTTTATCATCAGGATTGTACTACACATACATAAAACCCGGTAGCACACGTTGCGTATAAGGTATTTTTTCAGAATGTCAACGCATTTCAAACCTGGCATGATCGCCTGGGTCATTTCAAACCTGGCATGATCGCCTGGGTCATCCCGGTATTGGGATGATGAGAAAAATTATCTGCAATTCCAATGGTCATGACTTAAATAAAGCCAAATTCCATCAATCTTTGGATTTTGTGAGCACTGCGTGTGCTACCGGGAAACTCATTTTACGACCCTCTTATCTTAAAATTCAAGCGGAACGACTCCAATTCCTTGAACGGATTCAATATGATATTTGTGGTCCTATCCAACCATTATCTGGACCTTTTAGGTATTTCATGGTTCTAATCGATGCATCTACACCATGGTCTCATGTATGTCTATTATCCACACGAAATCATGCATTTGCCAAAATAACGAGACAAATTATTAAATTACAAGATCATTATCCTGAGAATCGAATTAAATCAATTCGAATGGGCAACGCTGCTGAATTTTCCTCGGGTGCCTTCAATGATTATTGCATGGCACTAGGAATTGAGGTTCAACACTCGGTCCCATATGTCTTGGCCGAATCCCTAATTAAGAGTTAAGCTCATTGCACGACCATTATTAATGAATTGCAAATTACCAACTTCATGTTGGGGTCACGCAGTTTTACACGCTGCTGACTTAATTCAATTGCGACCAACTGCATATCACAACACTTCCCCTCTGCAATTAGTACGTGGAAATCTACCAAATATTCCCATCTGCGTAAATTCGGATGCGCCACATTTGTGCCGATCTCACCACCGCAGCGTACATCCATGGGCCCACATAGGAAATTGGGGATCTATGTGGGGTACAAATCACCGTCAATAATCAAGTACCTTGAACCCCTCACAGGGGATTTATTCACAGCCCGTCACGCTGATTGCATCTTCAATGAGGACCATTTCCCGACATTAGCGGGAGACATCAAATACCAAAAAGAATTCCCGGAAATTGATTGAAATTCCCAAGGCATTTCCTCCTCTGATCCACGTACTCAAAAAACTGAACTTCAAGTTCGGAAAATAATCGATTTGCAACACATTTCCAATAACCTTCTAGATTCATTTATTGACTATAAAGGTGTTACAAAATCCTATAATCCTGCCAGAAATGCGTCCGAAAGAGTGGAGGTACCAACAAAAACCACTCAACTCCCAATTCAAAGGAAGAGGGGGAGAAGTACGGCCACAGAACATGATTCAGCTTCTCGCAAGCAACAAAGGAAACAGAGGATGAAACCCTCTGAACCAATAAATATAAATCAACCTATCGTTGATAATCATCAAATGGGTAATGAAAACCCAGTGGAAGAACGACCTTCACAAGCCAGCTCAGTTGTGCACTCAATGACTGGGACATCGAAAAACCCTGACTCAATCGTATTGGGAAATCACGACCAGTCAACAAGGGTAAATAAAATTTCCACAAACTATATAGATTCTGGAGAATCTTACAATCGTAAGTATATGATTGTCGACATATATTTCTCAACTACAGTTGCAAACAACCTTCTAAATGATCATGATCCAAAGACCATGGCAGAGTGTGAGAAACGCTCCGACTAGCCTAAATGGAAGGATACAATCCAAGTTGAATTAGCCTCGCTCAATAAAAAAAAGGTATTCAGTGAAGCAATACCTACACCTTAAGAGTTTTTCCTATGGGATTCAAATGGGTTTTCGTCCGTAAGAGAAACGAGAACAATGAGGTGGTGAGATATAAAGCAAGGCTTGTAGCCCAAGGTTTCACGCAGAGATCGGTCATTGATTTCAATGAAACATATTCTCCAGTAATGAGTGGTATTACGTTTCAATATCTTATATCTATGGCAGTACAAAATCGTCTATCTATGCATTTGATGGACGTGGTGACCGCTTACCTTTACGGCTCACTTGATTTGGACATATACATGAAGGTTCATGATGGAATTGCAATGCGGGATCCAAACACAAAACGCAACGTATATTGTGTAAAACTAAATAAGTCTTTGTACGGCTTAAAACAGTCGGGACGCATGCATCTCGGTCGGCACGGCGGCTCGCTAGTGTTCTTCCTCGCCACTACCGCGTCCGTGTGCTCGTGTATTGAGCAGCCCTTGTTCTCCTGCGCAGCCGTTCCAGTGTAGGCGCGATCCTACTGCCGCCCCCGAGCTCGTCCATGTTCGTCGCTCGTGGCGATGGAGCATGAGCGTGTGCATTGGTACCAACGCAGGTTCTTGCTAATTCCAGATGTGAGAAATCTGTCCGTCTTCTGCCACTGATACATCGCTAGTGCTTTCCACATGCGCATGTGTCCTGTTTGTTTTTCCTAAATTGATTTAATCCTCCCACCTACTCATAAAAAATATAGAAGCTTTAGTTTACTTTAGCCAAAATTTGAACTAAAGTCTCAACACTACAACTTTCATATCTAGATAAAGTGGGTCACTTATTTTAGAATAGAGAGAGTATGTAATTATTTGTGATGTTGGTGTCATGAACTACCTCTAGTTGGTGTTCTTATTGATTTGTGATTTCGCTTGGTCCCGATTCGAATGGATGAAGTTTTGCATGCCCAATAGCATGAGGCTACGACGGGTTCCCCCAAGGATCGAATGACACCCAACAACATCGTCGCCGCCAGCATTGGCCAAGGGGGAGTATCTTACCTTAGAACTCACCTTATGCATTGTATCTTACCTTTCCGTTGGGCATGTTTTGCTGTTGCCCCAACATTTTCTTTTTGGTTCGTGAAGTCTTGTATGGTCGTTGTTTTATTTATAAAGCGGGGCGAAAGCCTATTTCAAGAAGGCACAGGTAAAAATATCAAGCACCACTACAACATGAGGAATAAACCACTAGCATCACCACTAGTGGCATGATGCTGGCAGCCCACTATATTCTGAGTTGGCCGCCCAAATCAGATGTGTTCATATGTTTCACCGTAGCGGAATTCACACCCTCATCTGGCTAACAAGGACTCCAAGAACACAACAACTGAAGGAGACAATCCATCCACCGTTGTCCACAAAGTGGATGAGCCAAACGACGGTCGGCGATGAAAGGATGAGCCGAGGGAAAGATATGCCAGCTACATCATGGTGAATTCAATGTTGCAAACTCATGAAAGTTGGGTACGTCGCCAAGTAAAGGTCAAGGAGAAAGTCAAGAACAAGTATTGGTTTATTGTCATACACCATGTGTTACAAAAAAAAGGCATGCAACTTTTGTGGAAATTCAACGTCTTATAAGTTCAACCAATTTTATAGTCAAAAATATAAAATGATCCACCATAGCATATATTCTTTATATATATCATAGAGGTTTATATTTGTCTCTATAAAAAATAATGTTGACTTTCAATTAAAAATACATGCTTTTTGTTGGAACGGAGGTAATAATAATATTAGGCTAACAAAATATAAATGCCCAAGAAATATTGGACTTTATCTTAGTCAACGCGTAGCTTATGCGTGTGCCCATACACCAACCTCGGAACTCAACCTCGTCATTTTTTGTGTCTTACCTTAGAACTCACCTTATGCATTGTATCTTACCTTTCCGTTGGGCATGTTTTGTTGTTGCCCCAGCATTTTCTTTTTGGTTCGTGAACTCTTGTACGATCGTTGCTTTATTTATAAAGCGGAGCGAAAGCCTATTTCAAGAAGGCACAGGTAAAAATATCAAGCACCACCACAACATGAGGAATAAACCACTAGCATCACCACTAGTGGCATGATGTTGGCAGCCCACTATGTTCTGAGTTGGCCGCCCAAATCAGATGTGTTCATATGTGTCACCGTAGCGGAATTCACACCCTCATTTGGCAAACAAGAACACCAAGAACACAACAACTGAAGGAGACAATCCATCCACCATTGTCCGCAAAGTGGATGAGCCAAACGACGGTCGGCGATGAAAGGATGAGCCGAGGGAAAGATATGCCAGCTACATCATGGTGAATTCAATGTTTCAAACTCATGAAAGTTGGGTACGTCGCTGAGGAAAGGTCAAGGAGAAAGTCAAGAACAAGTATTGGTTTATTGTCATACACCATGTGTTACAAAAAAAAAAAGGCATGCAACTTTTGTGGAAATTCAACGCCTTATAAGTTCAACCAATTTTATAGTCAAAAGTATAAAAATGATCATTTGTCTCTATAAAAAATAATGTTGACTTTCAATTAAAAATACATTGTTTTTGTTGGAACGGAGGTAATAATAATATTAGGCTAACAAAATATAAATGCCCAAGAAATATTGGAATTTATCTGAGTGAATTCTCTATAAAATAAGTAGAGGAGGTTGGGAAAAAAATCGTGGGATAGATGTTTTGATCAAACAATAGTACTCCTGCTTTGGATTGATGAGTACTAATTTTGTTTTGTGTGTTTCAAAGGGCACACAAGTTCAATCACATATCCTGCTTTGGATTCAATCAGCAGCGAGGCAAAGACGATAGCGAGCAAATAACTCGCGGTCAGTTGGATCAGATCAGATATGGCAAAACGTCCCATGCCCATGATACACAACGTTTGGCAAATAGCATGCAGTAATGTTTACAGCCGTCTACTCTTGAGAGAGCACCAGCAGACAACAGTAGTCTTTTCTAAAGAGCACAAGCAGTATTCTTTACATTTTCCCAGACACTAAAATTCCAATTTAACTAGTGAATAAATAAAACTGTACAAAATAATTGTTCCATATATACAATCTATGTAAATGACAATTTGGGATGTAAAAGTGCTACTCCCTCTAATTCATAATAATTGTCTCTAATATATATCTATCTGGATACATACAAGTGACAAGTAATATGAATTGGAGGAAGTAGAAATAAAGAGAGCGAAAAAAATAGAAGATGTACTCCGTATATGCAAGGAGCGCTTGGGTACAAGGTCTCCTATAGTACTAGAAGGAATAACTAAGAAAAAAACGAGACGTAGTAGAGCCTAGACTATATATCCAACTAGGAGAACATCGAGTCGATCAGGTCTGCAAGCGGCGCCATCCTTCGCTTGGCCGGAGTACGGATGAGTGCCTCCACGGTGTACGGGCTGTTCTTGCTCTGTCAAAGAGCACAAAGAACATCGATAAGTACATACAGTATTAGCAACAAATCAACAAATCTGTCCAAGCAAATTTGATCCCAGAAATCAGACTAAGAACATAATCGACGAGTCATAGCTTGGGTAAGTTGATAGTACCTTGGAGCAAGTGCGATTCTCTTGGTTGCAGACGGGGTATTCCGATGGGCAGCAGGTGGCGCCGTCCTTGCAGCAGGTGGCGGCCTTGGCAGGGCAGCACCCCCACACGAAGCACGTCTTCCTGACGCCGTAGGTGCAGCAGCAGGTGCTCCCCGCCGGGCACTTGTTGTGGCGGTCGCAGGTCACCGGCTTCGTCGGCTCCGGTGGGCTCGGCTTGGGTGTCGGGTTGGGCCCGGTCTTGACGGGGTAGGAGGCCATCATGGCGATGCCGCACTTGCCGGTGCGCGCGGTGACGTTGCGCTCCATGCGGATGTAGCCGCCCTCGCCCCAGTTGGGCCCCCACGAGTTGCGCACGGTCCAGTAGTCCTTGCCGTCGTCCGTCGTGCCGTATCCCACCGCCACCACGCCGTGGTCGAGCTCCGTGCCGCACCTGCCGGAGAACACCCCGGACTCGTACAGCTGGAACTCGGGCCCGCCGGCCTCGATGCCCACGCTCACGGGCTGGTGCGCCACCGCCTTCTTCAGCGACAGCTCGTCGTTCTCGGGCACGCTCTCGAAGCCGTCGATGGACACCACCGTGCGGCCCCTCTTGGCGAGGTCGCACCTGCCGTCCTTGGCCGTGTACGGGTAGTCGTCCTCCGTGTCGATGCCGCCGTTCCGGGCGATGAAGTCGAAGGCGTCCTCCATCATCCCGCCGTTGCACCCGCTGTTCTGCCCGTTCCTGGCGCACTCCACCAGCTCCTGCTCCGACAGCGTCACCAGGTCGCCCGTGACGATCTTGTTGATGCCCTCCACGGCGCCGACCGCCGAGAACGCCCAGCAGCTGCCGCACTGGCCCTGGTTCTTGACGGGCGCGACGGCGCCCTTCTCCCTCCAGTCCACGTGCTCCGGCAGCGCCTCGACGCCGTCGTGGCGGTACCTCTCCCCGATGGCGTGGAGTCCGTGGCTCCTAGGGATGGCGCCGCCGAGGTAGGCGGCACGGAACTCGGCGTTGGTGAGGTCGGCGAAGCGGTTCATCCCGAGGCGGAACCCGTGCGCTTCCGCGTTGGCGTTGTGGGCGTCGACGATCTTGAGGTTGCTCCAGAACGCGCGGAACCGGCGCTCGAACTCGCCGAGCGCGTTGTAGGAGCGGCGGTGCCGCGCGAGCCAGTGGTCGTACATCGCGCGCACCTCGGCCTCCGTCCGCTGCAGCCCACGGACGCCGTGCGCCGAGTTGTACGAGATGATGGACATGTCGGGCGCCGCGGCGGCTGCTGCTGACGCGAAGAGGACGAAGGCCAGGAGGACCATGGCCAACGAGGCCGTGGCCTTGCCGCCGACCCCCATGGTCGCGCTTGCCTCAGATCGTGTCGAGAGTCGATTGATCGAAAGCTATGGATTCACGGCGAGTCGTGGTTTCGTTCGTGTTGTGTGTCTTGGGGAGGTTGGTGCGTGCCCCCGGCGATCTATATAGTAGGATTGGAGCGTGGAGTTGCAATGGGATTCTAGTTGGAGTAGTATGCAAGTATATACTGTCCGGATCGGCACGTACATGAACTGGTTTCTGTAAACTTTGGATGTACCGGATGACTGGCGTTTCAAGCACCGCTGTTCGATTCGATTTCAATTCAAATCCTACCTCGATTCAGACCCCAACATTGAAAACTTTGGATGTACCGGATGACTGGCGTTTCAAACACCCCTGTTCAATTCGATTTCAATTCAAATCCTAAGCTGTTCGACTCTGGATAGGGGCAAAATAGCATGGGAATCCGCACACCAATCTGACTGATTTTCTTTGAGAATTCGGTCCAACTTTCCCGTCCTTGGATGTTGTGTGTTGATTCTGCTCCTTCTTAACAGGTTGTCGTACTAGTATTAACCTCATCGGCGTGGGTTTAGGGTTCCGGTTGAGGGGGCTGCTAGAGTTGCTCTTAGTATCAACAAGCCCCTGCATATGGACTGTACACCAAAGCCCTGTAGTACTACCAAATCAAGTTTTGGTACTAGGAAGACTCAGCTCAAATACTAGTACAAAGCACACACTTTATTGTATCTGTATATATCGTGAGCAAAACACGGATAAGTAATTGCTAATTCTAAGTCACGTGACGGAAATTGAAATATATATGTCAAACAAGTTACATACTAGATGAAGCATTTGAGCAAAACAAAGTGCAATTATAGGTGTAGAAGTGTTAACTAATGGTCAAAGAAAAAAATGACTTCTTATTTTCTAAAACAACATAGATTTTTGAGTGAATTTCATGTTTTACCCTCTAGTTTGATCTTTTTGACACTAATTACCTTATTTAGCAAATTTTCATTTTATTTACCCCATTTAGCATAAGTTTTGCCAAATTTTACCCCCTCTAAAATTTTGTGACCATTTAAACTGGTACGTCTTAGCTGTCAGGTACATATATAGACCACGTAGGAAGATTTTCTTCTTCGTTTCCTCCTTACGCTTCTTTTCTGTGATTGGAGGGACAAATATACAATGTTCTCATCTTGATATGTATGCAAACTGGTGCTTAGTTGCAACGTGCAGTAATGTGCTAGTTACTTTGACTAAATACATGTTGCTGGCGTTGAGAACAACTCTGATCCCACCACACGTTGATGGCATTCACAAAGGTTAGCTTGTTGCCAGCGTTGCTACAAAATCAGAGACCTTTTTTTCTATTCGCCAGTAAATATAATCCCTATATCTTTAGAAATACTTTCATGTCTCACGATCTATACACCTAATCCACCTACCAAAATACCTATACTGGAGAAATAACCCGAATGGCTAAACTAAGAAACAAGTGGGAGAACAATGGTCATGACACACCGCTCAAAATGCTCACAAAATTTTAGAAAGGGTAAAAGTTGGAACAACTTTTGCTAAATGGGGTAATTAGAATAAAAATTTGCTAAATGGGATAATTTATGTCAAAAATGCGAAAATAGGGGGTAAAAAGTGGAATTTACTCTCTAGATTTTTAAACGGGGGAGTAGCATTTTGTCTTTACACAATTATTAATTATTAATATACTAACAACAAACGGGATCCTAAGTGCTACAAAGTTGGTATCGATTAAAAAAAAGTCAGCGAAGAGGTTCATTTTCATAACCTGATGAAAAACAATGGCACAATGAGAATTGCAAAAGAAACTTGTGTTGAAATAAATATGTTATCTAGTTCCTTTCATCAGATCGGTCTTTTAGTTAAACTAGCTAGAGCATGGAATTCCACAACTTGTAGCATTGAAATGAATTTCTTACCTTTTCCAATGATTTTATGTTGTGCGACTCTGATTCTTCGAGCTATCCAGAGTAGCAATTGTAAACCCCTAATTCATCATCATTTCCTCCTTAGCTCACAACATCATCGTCAAGAGTCTATATAAGGAGTCTGACAACTCTTTTGCACAAAAGGAGTTGTCTGCGCGTTAGCAAGACTGCAGGAGTGAAGTAATTATCGCCTTGTGCGACGTTTGTTGAAAAAACAGGACCTTCTGCTAATCCAAACACTGCACAAAGATCGACTTCCAGTCGTTTGTTGACAAGATCAGTGCTCATCTACAAGGACATGATGCATAACACTGGCTAAATCGGTTATGTGTTATGACCAGAATATAGTCAAGCACAAAGCCCTGCTTCTGGTATTGGCATAATTGGTTTTAATGACATATTGGCATAATTGTAAGGCCATTTTTCTTCACATCCTTTGAGTTGCACTTTTTATGATATTTTAATTGTATACTTCTAAGATTGTATCCCTGTGTTCATGCAAATGCACAGGGTGGTGCATACTTGTATGTCAGAAAGGTTGCCACCGTGGGCTGGAACACGAGGAATTTGGTAGTACGGCAAAGAAAAATAGCATACCTAAAACTGTATGCCACAGAAAAAATGATTTCTTAAATAGAAAAAAAGAGAAAAACTAATCCTCTGCAGGATTCTTTGCCAAATCATCCTGGAGCCGAAGTCCAACATTAGAGATGGTAGAGATATATAATCCAAGCATAAGGAAAAAAATCAGAATACAAGAAAAGTGAATTGTCCGCTTCCAACCTTCCCAAACTTCCAAAAGTATCATTTTCCACCGGCAGCTAACACAATCTGCTACTATTTAGCATGGTTACCACAGCTTTTCAGTGAACTTACAACAACTAAGCAAGCGAAAAAAGTAGTAGCAACATAGGTTACAGAAAGGACAAAAGAAGTTCTGCCCCAGCTTCTTGCAGAAGAACATAATCCTTAGACCAGACTTCTGACGTTCTGGGTGATGCCTTCTTCGTGACTTGGTCCGCTTATATTTCTCATCAACACAATCGTCAAGTAAATTGTATCAGTTCTCAGTTAACCTTTGAAATTATATCCTGAATTGCCTGCTTTTATTATGAGTACTGCATCTATCTTGCAACAAATAACTAGTAAAAAAATGGGAATTAACAGAGTGCCAAATTTTCCCGCATCACAAACCATGCAGAACATGATCCGGTACTCATAAAGTAATGATGCAGTCCCATCATTGTGCAAAGTCTGGTGATGCCAGAGTAAGCTACAAAACTTATAAATGAACGAATATATAGATAAACCAATGAAAAGGCCATAGTTCGACCTTATCAATAGAGATGATGCCAGAGCAAGTTAAAAGCAAACAAGAGAGCATATGAAATCAAATTTGGCCACTTAATGGGGGAGAACCAATGCCAACACTGTCACGATGAAATTCTACAACAATGCATGTTATATTGTCTCTGCTCCCACGTCTATAAGCGATCTCTGTCAGCTTCCGGGCTGCAGCCTCAGGGCCTACCACCTCCTTCACAAATGCAACAGCATGCTGGAAAATCACATTTATTATATCAGCCCAAACTTGAAAAAGATTAGGGAACTGTGATGCATTCCCCTGATTCTAATTTTAAAAGTGCAAAATTAAACAAGCTGTTGGCAAACAAGTCATCGTGTGGATCATTTTGTTTACTTAAATAGAATAAGAGATGGTAACTTTGCACAGGTCATCAAATTGTTTATCAAGAAATGAAATGCATTTTAAATAGGAGTATGGAATTTAGTGACTGAATAAGGCTCAGACTAAATTGATTTACATGGCTGCACATAATCATTGGTTCGCAGTTCACACTAGATACGTCAAGTTCAATAGATCACATCAATCAGTATGGCATATACAAGTCCCTCTTTGATTCTCACCACCTATGCAACCAGTGCAAAACCTATTACTATATTCACCCAAGAAAGCACCATGGGTATTTTACCATTGGTACATATGCCATAAAAGGAAGAGAAAATAGGTATGTGTAGTAAATTTGGTATATGCCATACTAACCTCATTTGGCACCACGTCCCACAGCCCATCGCTAGCCAAAATAAGAAACTCCAGTTCATCATCTATTTCTTGTTCCTGACAGAATATTTTGCAAAGGGTTGATCAAATTGTTCTGTTTTGCGATAAAGCGCATGCATGACATCTATCATGATCCAGGGAAATTGTACTATGGTATCTTTTTAGTTGTTATATACAATAAAAGGTTTTAACGAGTACTTAAATATCACCTGAATCTCGGGCTCTGCAACAACAAACTGCTTCAACAGGCGGTCACCAAATGCCCGAGACATTGCAAGTACACCACCTACTCTCCATGTTCCTACAAAACAAACATTTGGCACTGTCAGCTAATAGATCTTCCAATGAATGCATGATTTGTTTTCACGACATAACAAGTGTCAGGCTTACCACTAAATGTAACAACTCCTCCAGCATTTTCAATCCGTTCCCGCTCGTCGCTTCTGTCTGGTTTGTGATCATCGGAGAGTGCAATAGCTGCAAGCAAGACAGACTGAACTGATTTACCAACATATTATAGGATCCATATCTATATTCCAATAGGGTAACAAATATTGGTTATAAGCTGCTCCTGCAATATGATCTTGCTTTCTTGCGTAATATTTATATTTAATATCTAAGTCAACCACAACACTTAGGGAACTAGGATGCAAACACGTTATCCAATGGAATACTAACAGCAATCAAATGTTAGCCAACACAGTTTCGATTCAGTTATGGTGTTTCCCATAGGCACTTCCAGTTATGTTGTTTCCTATCTATGCATTTTCCTGAATATGAATACCGGATATTTTGTATTATCCACTGCCAGCTTCCACCCTTGTGCACTCAATGGTTCCAGACATAACTTCTGCCGTGTTGGGCATCCCCTCATCATTAGTTCCATCACAAATTTGAAATAACACATCAGGAATCATAATAACAGGTGTGCGACCTAGTTACATTGAGATACGAAGGAGTCCTAGAATATTACGAAGTAATTCATTACAATTATGAATAATGCATGGTCAACGCTTAGCTGTCATGAATGAACACAACATGATATATAACACTAACGGTGATAAAAGTTATGGAAAAAAACACACCTTTGCCCGCCTTTGATATTACAGCCCGTGAATCGCCAACATTTGCCACGTAGAGATGGTTGCCAACAAAAATTGCTGTTGACGCAGTTGATCCACTGTCTCTACAGATAGTGGTTTCAGCAGCCAAGAAATCTGCGTCAGTCTCCTTATAGGACTCACCTGCGAATTATCATTAGTTATATGGTTGCTTAGCAACTAGTAGATGCGACAACTGATTTCAATGTAAGGGTCTATGAGTCAACATCATACTTATTGCCAATTTTGTATCAGTAATGAAAGCTGGATGCTTCAGGAGGTTTTCAAATAAGTGGTCCTTGAGATACTTGGCAGCACATGAACCACCATGTCCTGTGATGACAAAAGAATTACAGTCTGAAAAATAAAGGATAATGATGAAGTGTTTGAAAGGTAGGGACTTCTTTACCATCGAATACTCCGAAGACGTTTATTCTTTTAGCATCCGTTTTAGATGCTTTAATGTCGTAGAAGTCTTCCATAGTTTGTCTTCTCCCTCTATAGCTAGAATATCCACAATGCATACTTCCATCCTCACTGCAACCACAGATGATAGCATGAGAGGAATAAATAAAGGAACATAATAGATGAAGAAGTAGGCTTTACAGGTGCCATGCATTCTCAAGCTTAAAACAGCCCATATGGTCCGGTAATTGGTGACAGGTGGTGGTTAGTAGGTGCTTTGGTTACCTCTTCCAGCTGCCCCATACATGCCCCTTCTCGTCGTCCCGCTCGCTTTCCGTCGGCGCCCTCATGGCCGCCGCCGCAGTGGTCGCCTCCCCCACCGCCTGGGCGGGCGACGAGGCCACGGCCATCTTCTTGGTGCCCCCGCGGAATCGGCGGTGCTTCATCTGGTGCCATACGGCGGTCCTCTTGAAGCTCACCGGCCTAGGCGGCAGCGTCGCCCTCGCTATCGCCGCAGCGGCTGTGGACGACGAGGTCGAGACCTCTTGGTCTCCATCGGGCACCATCTGGATTGCTCTCCAACACCCAGACTCTAGCAACAACAGCAAACAAAAATATAAGCTTTCTCGGAATCGATCGGCGAGGGGGGCAATGCCGGGGGCGGAGCTGGAGCTCGAGTCACCCTGATGCACCATTTTCTATAGCCAATTTTTTCGAGCGACAATCTATTATATATAAGTATGGTTTATAAATTCTAATATAGATAATATGGTATACTTGAAGAAAACATAGAAATATAAATAAATTGGTATTTAAATATCAAACTGGCTACAATATACTAATGAAATAAAAGATAAATTTACTTGAAAAATATGCCTGGCATTTCCAAATTCCAAAGTAGATCATAAAACGCAAAGCTCAATAACCTACAAGATACAAAGTAGACTTAATTTTCAAGTGGGAGTTAGAAGAATAACAGAAATTGTTAGTACTTTCTTCTAACCATTAACAAGTACTTTCTTCTGACCATTTTTTTCAAATTGGGATGATATTTTTTTTATCAATTTCTTCTTGCCCGGATCATACTGAATCTCTTCTTTCCAGTTCAGCTCTTCTAGGACATCTAGTGCTTTTCTTTTGAGAAGATGTTTGTCTATTATATATCCGCGTTTGAAAAATAATTACTTCATATGAGACTTCAAATTTGACAAAAAAAAAAGATATATACATCATTAGGGCAGAGGTATATCATTTGATCATGAATGACTACGGGTTCCGATATTGTAACTTTATAAGAACGGTTTTCTTGGGGTTTCATCTAATAGGCAACTAGCAACAGATTTTGCAAAGAATAAAGGAATCTGGGGAATTACCGGAGCTGATTCTGAAGAATTGTTGGTTGTTGCCTGACGTAGAGTAGAGGTGACGTGAGGGGCCGAAAGTACGGCTGGGCGACGCCTGCTTGATTGGAGGAGCGGCCGAGCGGCACGTCTGCGTTCTGCCGTCCAGGCGAGATCGATCGCTGAGGGTCTCACGAGTCACGTCTCCCCTGAATCTCTGATACTTTGATCAATCTAGAGCAGGGCAGCAGGCCCCTGATCGAGACGATCTGCAGAAGCCGAGAAGAGGGGACGTCGTCTCGTCTGCCGCTGTAGGCGAACCGTCGTGCAGAGCTGTCGAGACTCGAGAGAGGAACCAGGTCGCGACTCACGAATCGCGTGGAGATGGTGCGGCCTGCGGGAGTGCGGTGCGGGGTGCGGGCAGGCCTGCTCGTTCGGCCCAG
Organism: Lolium rigidum; assembly: GCF_022539505.1. Classification (NCBI taxonomy): domain Eukaryota; kingdom Viridiplantae; phylum Streptophyta; class Magnoliopsida; order Poales; family Poaceae; genus Lolium; species Lolium rigidum. The sequence continues at coordinate 164,073,297 of NC_061513.1, read as the reverse complement.
CGCAGCAGCTTGCGTCGCTAGGAAGCCCGACCCTGATGCACGACACAAAGGCCAGCCTGATGCACCGGGAACTGCTATACGCCGACCTGGTCGGCGCATGCGGGGTGCCGCACACCCCCAGCGACCAGCTCGGGTAGTTTGGGCCGCGGCCCATTAGCTCAGGTACGTTTTTTTTTCTTCTTCTCTTTCTTCTGTTTTTTTTCTGTTATTAATATTTTCTTTTTCAAAATCTAACATTTTTTATGAAATTATTTTTCAAGATTTTTTTTCAAAATATGAATATTTTTAAATTCAACATTTTTAAAATTTGAACGATTTTATATTTTGAATATTTTTCAAAAAATTATATTTTTCAAAATTTGAACATTTTTCACGTTTGAACGGTTTTTTAATTTGAACGGTTTTTTAATTTAAACATTTTTCATGTTTGAACAATTTTCAAGTTTGAACTATTTTTAAATTTGAACGGTTTTTAAATTGGAACATTTTTCATGTTTAAACAATTTTCATGTTTGAACGATTTTTAAAATTTGAACGGTTTTCAGATTTTGAATGGTTTTTATATTTGAACATTTTTTAATTTAGTTTTTTAAAATATTTCTATTTTTCGAATCTGAAAAATAAAAGTAAAAAAAAGGAAACAGAAAAAACGAAAGAAAAACGAAAACAGAAAACAGAAAAAGGAAAACAGGAAAAAAAGAAACAAAAAATAAGAAACAAAAAAGAAAAGAAAAATCGAAAAAGGAGGCACCCCGCACCTAACTGGGCCGGCCCGTACCACGCACGGGGTGTGCAGCGCGCGGTACGCGCCGACCTGTGTATAGGGTTTGCCGATGCACCGGCCCTTTGGAGAGGCAAACCCTATACACCGACCAGGTCGGTGCGTACTGCGCACCGCACACCCCGCGCGCGATACGGGCCGGCCCAGTTAGGTGCGGGCTTCTTCTTTTTTACGTTTTTTCTTTTCTTCTTTATTTCTCCTTTTTCTGTTTCATTTTCCTGTTTTTGTTTTCTATTTTATTTTTCTTTTGTTCTTTTTCTGTTTCGAAAATTATTAAATTTGAACGAATTTTATAATTTGAACAAATTTATAATCTTGAAAGAATTTTTAAATTTTACAAATTTATATTTGAACGAATTTTGCAATTTGAACAAATTTTTAAGCTGTGAACGAATTTTGAAATTAGAACAAAATTTTAAATTTTGAACAATTTTTAAATTTAAACAAATTTTTAATCTTGAACGGATTTTGAATTTTGAATAAATTTTAAATTTCGAACAATTTTTGAAATTAATTAAAAAATCATTTTATAAAATTGTTCATATTTAAAAGAAGTTCAGTTTCAAAAATTGTTCCAAGTTAAAAATGTTCAGAATTTGGAATTTTTTATTTTCCAAAAGTATTCACATTCTAAAAAAAAATGGAAAAGGAAAAAAGAACAAAAAGGAAAATCAATTACCTGATGCTGTTGGGCCGCGGCCCAGCAAGCCACCTCACACCTGTAGGGGTGTGCGGTGCTGTGCGACCATCCGCACAGCTCGGTGAATAGCACCACCCCTTTGGAGATGGTAAGTACTACTAAAAACAAAGTTCGACCCGTATTCCTGTGCACCAGCCCTTTGGAGATGGTTGGCCCAATTGGCTCCGCCCCCAATGTGTGGCGTGGGTACGTTGGCGATTCGATCAGGTGTGGCGGGAGGAGAGGAGGGCGAGCGATGCGATCGAATCGGGTCTGCAAGGTCCGATATTCGACTGTTGGCGCGGAGGATGGGATGGTGGCCGGCGGGCGGGCTAACGTGGGTGAGCTGCACGAGCCGGGGACGAGTCGAAACGATAGCAGATGGTAACGAGAGAGATACAATTTATTTTTCGAGACTCCAGAGAATAGCCAAAATACAACTAGCCAAGATACCACTAGAAAACCCAACGTGCCAAAGTGCCTTGGAGGTCGTTCCTTGCAGCACGGTGAGCGAACGCCGGCGAGGTCGATCGGGAGGCCAGGTCGGGGCGTGGGATCAGGGGGAGTGTCAGGCCATGGATCTGCCGTGACTGAGGGAGGAAGGAGAGCAAGGAGGAAGAAGGGCTAGCGAGGCCCAGACGCCGCCGTGAGCTTGCGAAGGAAGAAAGATACAAGAAAACATAAATTATTTTATTGCTTGGGTGTCCACCCATCCACCCTTACCTGTCTCTTATAGCCACGAGACAGGCCCAAGCAAGTTCATTACAGAGATAAGACTTAATTAGAGATAACAAGGCTTAAGCTAACGATGATGGTACGTGGCCCTCGTCAGGCCGTTGGATATGCTCGCAATGGTCAGGCCTGACAGAGCCCCCTCCTTCAGACAAGACTTCAAGGCTTGAACTCTGGAAATGCTCTCTGCATGAATGTGACATCCTCCTAGGTGGCTTCTGTTGCTGTCATGTGTTCCCAATGCACTAGCCACTGTGGTACTGGTACATCATAATCACCATCTGGAGAAGGACCTGGGACAATTCTTCTTTCCAAGACAGCAAGGGGGGCTAGTTTGACCTTGCCATCTGGTGTTACCAAAGGAAGTTTGTCATGAGGAACTGCCCTGGTGCCCAGATGCTTCTTGAGTTGGCTGACGTGGAAAACATCGTGGATCTTTGCTGATTCTGGGAGGAGTAACTGATAGGAACCTTTGCCTACAATTTTCAACACTCGAAAGGGGCCATACCACTTGGAAGATAACTTGATTGGATTTCCCCTACCCAATGCGTTCTCTCTGAAAGGTTGCATCTTTAGGTAGACAAACTCTCCCACTGTGAAAGATCTTTCTGTTCGATTGGCATCAGCGTATTTTTTCATCCTTTGTTGTGCCTTTGCCAGATTCTTTTGTAACAGAGAGAGCATGGTTTCCTTCTCAGTTTCCAATGTAGAGGTGTCCTCTGTAGTGGCTAGAGGCAATGGAATCTGTTGGAGTAGTGGAGGAGGGTATTCATACAATGCCTGGAACGGCGTCATTTGGATGGATGTATGAAAAGAGTAGTTATACCACCACTCCGCTGCTGGCAACCATACACTCCATTTCTTAGGTTGGTGAAAAACCATACACCTGAGATATTGCTCCAGACACTGGTTCACTCGCTCTGTTTGGCCATCAGTTTCAGGGTGATGGGCTGTACTGTAATTGAGTTGGATGTTGAAGGCAGAGAAGATCTCCTTCCAGAGCTTGCTAGTGAATATAACATCCCTGTCACTGGTGATACTAGCTGGTGGTCCATGCAGCTTGACAATATTTGCCATGAAGATGTCAGCAATTGTTTGAACTGTGTAAGGGTGAGAGAGGGAAATGAAGTGTGCATATTTTGTCAATCTGTCCACCACTACTAATATGACATTCTTTCCCTTTGATTTTGGTAAGCCCTCGACAAAGTCCATGCTGATGTCTGTCCATTTCTGTTGTGGTGTTGGCAGTGGGTTGAGCAGGCCAGGGTATGGAAGCTTCTCTGTTTTGGATATTTGGCATATGGGACAAGATGCTATCTGTTCTGTTGTGAACTGTAGTAGTTTTGGCCAGAAGAAGGCTTGCTTGATGTTGTGGTAAGTCACCTTAACTCCAGAATGGCCACCAAACAAGGAAGAGTGGAAGGTATCGAAGATCTTACTTCTCAGTGTGGTGGAGGAGCCAATATAAATCTTTCCCTTGTACCTGATGATTCCTTCCTGGAGAGTATAGTTGTTGTGGCTGTTAGCATCGATTGCTAACTCCTGTAATAGCTTAGTGCAATGGGCATCATTTTCATAAGAAGCAGATACTTCAGTTAACCAAGTGGGTATTGCTGAAGATAGTGGCAAGCACTCCAGAGGGGGGAAACAGACAGACAAGGTGTCCTCTGTGGTATCAGGTTGGTATTGTCTTGACAGGGCATCAGCCACTGTATTTTCTTTGCCCTTTTTGTACTCAATGCTGTAATTAAACTCCAAGAGTTTCAGCATCAGCTTGTGTTGAATACCTTCCAGAAGTCATTGGCTACTGAGATACTAGATGATACCCCGCGCGTTGCGGCGGAAATTTTTAGTTCTGAACACATGATAGCATACAAAGTTATTTATCTGATACATAATCCATATATAACAATAACACAGTACACTGTACACGAAGGTGTTAAATTATTTTATTAAGATGTTTTAGAATCTAGTGAAATGGAATAGATATGACCTGCACAAAGATTTATTATACTACTGCTTATATATTCGCAACCATAATAATGAAGTGCAAGTATCATGCATACAACTATAATAAAAATTTACGTATTTATAAAAGTGAAAATGCAACTATGATATTGTAAGAAAGGAATGGGAATACACTGCAAAATGTTTTTTTACGATGTAATCGACATCATATATATGCGTAAAAATTTATGATATCAAATATAACACATCATATCTCATGTCACATGGAGTGCATACTTTACCTAATCTGCAGATTTTTTCCGAGGTTCGAAAATGCAATACATATACAACATGATTGATACAACAGTGCATCAATTTAATAAATTTGTTGATCCTCTCAAAGTTATACTTTTTTTTGTTGTGCCATTACTTCTGAGGAGTGTAGATTAACATAAAAGGGCAAAGTGCCTTGGGATGTTCTGATGAATAAGAAACAACACCAAACTGGAAATTTTCATTTCAGTCAAATGATGGTACCATAGTAATACAAATTTAATCACGGGACTTAGTTGTTCCATCTGGTTACTTTGGCCTCTTGGCCGTGTACTCCTTCTCAATGTCATGAATATAGTGCTGAACGCCTTCGTAAAAAATCCGGAAATCCAGCTGGTTGTTTCTGTATCATGAGGACATAATCCTGCACGAAAATAAAAGGGTATGAACAAATTAAATTGCAAAACAGTGGAAAGACCTAGTAATTATTTTCTTACCTAATTTTGAATCAATAAAAATACTATCTTGTAATTCCCATGATCCCATCTCGGTGGATTCAACATGCAGGCTTACTCGATCTTGTAATTTCTCCAGAATTGCTAGCTGGTCGGTGTCTATGTGCCGCAACCAGACATCATTGCTGATCGGACTGCCTGCTCCAATCAGAAATTCCATGCGAAGCATCATACACAGCACAACCTAGGCTCCATCGATGTGACAGAGAAGGTGGGAAATAGAGAGAGGGGGACAGCCAACTCAGGTGCAGGTCTGCAGGGCGATGGAGAGTAAGGTATTTAAGGCACACAAAGTTCCGCTCTTATACCATCACCAGTTGTTTGCCCATTTGTTTCTTGCCGGACATTGTGGAGGAGATGAAGAGATTCTCGGGACATGCAACACCACGGTTGAGAATTCTCTTGGTAATTAGGAAGGCGGGCCAGCGGAATTAAGGATTATAAACATGGAAAAAAATAGCGCGCTATTCCAACGCTAATAGCACGCTATAGCATATCTGGAGAGCCGACGCTACGCTATTTCCGCGCTATAGCGCGCTATTCGCGTTAATAGCACGCTATAGCATGCTAATAGCGTATTTTTAGACCCACGCTATTTTGTTATAGCGCGCTATTTTTTCCTTGATTATAAATCCTAATTGGTAACAGTTTTCAGCATTAAGGCGGGCAAGTGAAATTATAGGAATTATGGCTCCCTCTCGTTGACACGAAGACAACACACGGGATGCGCTCGCTCTCTCTCAGGCCGGATGGGAAGGAAAATAGAGGGGAAACGGCAGGGATAAATGATGCACTAATGGGAGGCTAATCAAATGGTAATCAATGTGTAGAATGGGAAGGGAGACGTCAACATGGTTTGTTGTTTGTTGGTGCATGCACATGCACTTGAAGAAGATTAAATGATAATGACCGGCCGGCTGATTTGTTGGCAACACTGCTGAGGTGGCAGTCTAGGATTGCTTGTAGATACATGATGAGGTGGATACCTTGCATGTGCAGGAAAATGGGATCACCTATTAAGAATAGAAAGATTTAAGGGCTTGTTGGTCAGTTCTGATGATTACTTGATTTCCCAAGAAGTAATGCCTCCATTTCTTTAGGGCATGCAAGATTGCTAGAGCTTCTTTCTCATAGATGGACTGTGCACTATTTTTGGGACCCAAGCACTGACTGTAAAAGGCAATTGGTTTTCCCTCTTGCATTAGCACGGCCCCCACTCCAGTACTGCAAGCATCAGTTTCAAGGGTAAAGGGAAGCTTGAAATTTGGTAGGCGTAAGAGAGGAGGGGTGTACATGATGTGCTTTAACCGTGCAAAGGCAGCAGCTTGAGCTTCACCCCACTGGAAATTATCCTTTTTCAATGCCATGTAAAGAGGTTGACAAACTGAAGCATAACCCTGGATAAACCTTCTGTAATATCCAATCAGTCCAAGAAAGCCCCTCAGTTGCTTGAGTGTGGTAGGTGTTTTCCAGTCAACAATGTCCTTGATTTTTGATGGATCAGTAGCTACCCCTTGGCCTGAAATGATGTGTCCCAAATATTCTACCTGTGGCTGTCCAAAACTGCATTTTTTCCAGCTTGGCCTTCAGTTGATGTTCTCTGAGAATAGCGAGGACAGTTGCTAGATGATGTTTGTGTGATTCCTTGTCTTTGTTGTATACCAGGATATCATCGAAGAATACCAGTACAAAGTGGCGCAAATGCTTAGCAAATATACTATTCATCAACTCTTGGAAGGTAGCAGGTGCATTACTGAGACCAAATGGCATCACACGGTATTCATAGTGTCCTAAGTGTGTGGAGAAGGCTGTTTTATGAATATCTTGCTCCCTCATACGAATTTGGTGGTATCCAGAACGAAGGTCCAATTTAGAGAATATGACGGCTCCATGTAGTTCATCCAAGAGATCTTCGATTACTGGAATTGGAAATTTATTTTTGATGGTCAGCTCATTCAATCCCCTGAAATCCACACATAGACGCCAGCTCTTATCCTTTTTCCTGACTAAGATGACTGGAGAGGAGAATGGACTACTGCTGGGCTGGATTTCCTTGTTCTTGAGCATTTGCTTGATGATAAGTTCAATTGTGTTCTTCTGGTTGTGGGACATTCTATAAGGGTGTATATTGGGAGGCTTGGCACCAGGGAGTAAGGGAATTGAATGATCAGTGCTTCTATGAGGAGGTAACCCTTCTGGTTCGGCAAATACATCCACAAAGGCTTGCAAGATATCTTGGAATTCTGCAGAGTGGTTGACTTCTCAAGGGCTGTGAGAGTTGTTTCCACCTCCTCCATATTGTGCAAGATATATCCAGTGGCCTCATCCTGCAATAACTTAGAACATTGTGCTGCTGAGATGATCATGTCATCGTTAGGGAATGTGTGATCATTGAATGTGTAAGCTTGCTCTTCATGAGTCAGAGTGAGTGTTCTCTGGACAAAATCAAATGTAATAGGATTGTGGAGCTTGAACCAATTGACTCCTAGGATAGCATCTGATCCTCTGAGTTGCAAGATGCGAAAATCTGCTACAAATGTCTTCCCTTGTATCACAAAAGGATAATTGTAAGCCACATGTTCAGATAGTAGTTCCCCACCTCCTGCCACTTTGACTCGTCTGGTAGGTGCAGCTGTCATTGTGACATTATGATCCATGGCAAACTGCTGATCAAGGAAGGTATTAGTACTGCCTGTGTCAGCTAAGGCCACCAGGGGTACTCCAGATAGGTGTATGAGTAGAGATATGGATGCTTCAGTGGTGTCTCCATTATATGCAGCAGCTGAAATATGCATGATATTGTCCATGTCTTGTTGTACCACTACTGCTGGTGGTTGAGGAGCAACTGGCAGTGTTGGTGCTAGATGGGCTAGGATAGGTTGAGCCACTTGATCCAAAATTTCTTCAATTAATGGCTGCTGAGGGTCATCCTCCTCATCAGAGTGTCCAAGCATCATGACTGCATTCAGAGCACGTTGCATACCTGTGCATCTATGACCAGGAGTGTAGTTGTCAGGGCAATACCAGCATTTCCTAGGTACTCTTGGTCGACCATTGTAGTTGCGGTTAATGTTGTCTCTGGGAAGAACATTTCTTGCCTGTTGGTGTGGAGGAGCTGGGACTAGTGGCATGGCACGCCTGACCACTAAGGTATTGGAGTTGGAAGCTTTTTCTCGTTGGCGAGCCAACCAATAAGCAGACAGTAAATCCTCAGGTTTGTGGCAAAGCACAACATGTTTGATGTGTTCCTTGAGGCCACTGATGAAACGATCAACAAAGAAATCCTGTGGCAAGTAAGTTCTGCCTCTTTTCATGACCTGCATCCAGGATTCATATTCATTGATATAGCTGTCCACTGTGGTGTGCTGTTTGAGAACTTGCAGCTGCTCCATTGGATCAATAGTAACTGCATCAGGAAACCGCTCTATGAGCACCTTGCATAACTCTGCCCAAGATATTTCATGCAAGTCCAATCCAGAGCTGCTGAGCCAGATCTTTGCTTGACCACGGATATGTGCAATACCCCATTTGACTCGCATTGTACCTGTTATACCAATCAATCTGAAAATATCTTCCGCTTCGAGTATCCAAGATCGTGGACTGTCACCACTGAAGAGAGGTAACTCCACATGAGGAGTCCGTAACTGTGGCTCCTGGTAGTTGGTGTTGTAAGTGGCTTGTTGGTGATGAGGTTCGTCTGTAGGAGTTTGCCATGGTGGCGCTCTGGAGTGAGTCGGAGGTGATTGCATCATAGCATGTCGTGGTTGGGAGTAGGTGTTGGTCACACACGGAGGGCGTCTGTGTGATTGTGCCTGGTGTTGTTGGGGCAACTCAGGTTGTGGGTGAGGAAAGGTTGTGTCTTGGTAGTAGTATTGGGGCTGGGTGGTAGGATTCGTGTGTTGGATGATTTGGTGACTAGAGGACGAAGCCTTCTCTGTATTTGACGTCGATTCAGAAATTGGCACCATAGGAGCTTTTTGTCGAGCATCTTGGTCGACTGGTGGAACGGGGAGTTGCTCTGGAGCGAATTGGCCAAGATTTGGCGGAAAGGAGCGGTTTTGCGAAGAAATTGGGGTGGGTGTGGGTGTGTCGACCTCCAGAATGGGTGAAAGAACTGAACTTGAACGAGGTGGAGATGTGATGAACTCTCTGCCATTACCTCGGTGTTGGGAAGGAGCGACTTGCGTACCTTGCTCGGGTGATAGCCGGTTGATGCTCGTTTGCATCTGCGACATCATCGTGGTCAGCATCTGCATCTGGTTGTGCATCGCGTCGAGAGAGGCTGCTGTCTCCACTTGATGTTTCTGCAGACGGCGACCCACCGAGCGCGCGTCGCGGTCGGCGCGCTGCTGTGCTCGGATCATGGCGAGCTCAGCATCCGGGGACGAAGCCGAGTGGCCAACCGACGAAGGGCGACCACGCTCACGAGACAGAGATCGTGATCTGTCCGACGGCATGGCGTTGGCGGTGGCGCGATGTGTGGGGTTTTTGGGTTGGTTGCTATGGTGTGGATCTATGGAGATAAGGGTTTGGGAGGGAGGGAAACGCCCTCAGCTGGTGGTCCGAGGACCGTCGGCTTCTGATACCACTTGTCAGGCCATGGATCTTCCGTGACTGAGGGAGGAAGGAGAGCAAGGAGGAAGAAGGGCTAGCGAGGCACAGACGCCGCCGTGATCTTGCGAAGGAAGAAAGATACAGGAAAACATAAATTATTTTATTGCTTGGGTGTCCACCCATCCACCCCTACCTGTCTCTTATAGCCACGAGACAGGCCCAAGCAAGTTCATTACAGAGATAAGACTTAATTAGAGATAACAAGGCTTAAGCTAACGATGATGGTACGTGGCCCTCGTCAGGCCGTTGGATATGCTCGCAATGGTCAGGCCTGACAGGGAGGTTGTGATGCGGGCAGAGATAGACTGCGGCGCGGGGAGAGTAGCGCGAGGCGGCGCCGGCGGTGGGGGTGAGTAGCACGGTTGGGGGCGAGCAGGGCAGGGGCAGGGACGCGGAGGAGCTAGCGGCGGGGACCTCTCGGGCGCAGAAGAGAGAAGCCTCGTCGAGGAGGAGGAGCTCGCATCGGGGCGTGTCTCCGCTCGCTCACGAGAACGGGATCGTGTTTACGAGAGGCGGCGCAGGGGCCTACTCGCAAGAACGTCAAGGGGGGCTCTGCCTGTGGGCCGGGACTGGGGAGGGACGGGATCGTGTTTAGCAGGGGTGGGAGATGTGTTTGTTGATGATGCACGCAAGAACGTCGACTATTTCATTCAGCGCTACTGCTGATGCACGTGAGGGATTTAATTCTGTGATTCTGTCCAGTGAGCTGCACAAGATGATAAAGCTGATTTTTTGTGATATCCTGGTTGCACTGGTATTTGATGATCGCCTTCTTATTTGATGACTGATACGTCTCCAACGTATCGATAATTTCTTGTGTTCCATGCCACATTATTGATGTTGTCTACATGTTTTATGCACACTTTATGTCATATTCGTGCATTTTCTGGAACTAACCTATTAACAAGATGCCGAAGTGCCGATTCTTTGTTTTCGCTTGTTTTTGGTTTCAGAAATCCTAGTAAAGAAATATTCTCGGAATTGGACGAAATAAAAGCCCAGAGGCCTATTTTCTCACGAAGCTTCCAGAAGTCCGAAGACGAAACGAAGAGGGGCCACGGGGTGGCCAAACCCTAGGCCTCCGTGACGAAACCCCCAGGACCGAGAGCCACGATACGGAAAACATTACTGAGACGCCGTCGCCGCCGATCCCATCTCGGGGGATCCTGGAGATCGCCTCCGGCACCCTGCCGGAGAGGGGAATCATCTCCCGGAGGACTCTACACCGCCATGGTCGCCTCTGGAGTGATGAGTGAGTAGTCTACCCCTGGACTATGGGTCCATAGCAGTAGCTAGATGGTTGTCTTCTCCCCATTGTGCTATCATTGTCGGATCTTGTGAGCTGCCTATCATGATCAAGATCATCTATATGTAATTCTATATGTTGCGTTTGTTGGGATCCGATGAATAGAGAATACTTGTTATGTTGATTATCAAAGTTATGCTTATGTGTTGTTTATGATCTTGCATGCTCTCCGTTTCTAGTAGAGGCTCGGCCAAGTTTTTACTTTTAACTCCAAGAGGGAGTACTTATGCTCGATAGTGGGTTCATGCACATTGACACACAGGACGGTGACGAGAAAGTTCTAAGGTTGTGTTGTCGCTGTTGCCACTAGGGATAAAACATTGATGCTATGTCTAAGGATGTAGTTGTTGATTACATTACGCACCATACTTAATGCAATTATGCTGTTGCTTTGCAACTTAATGCTTGGAGGGGTTCGGATGATAACTTTGAAGGTGGACTTTTTAGGCATAGATGCGGTTGGATGGCGGTCTATGTACTTTGTCGTAATGCCCAATTAAATCTCACTATACTCATCATGATATGTATGTGCATTGTCATGCTCTCTTTATTTGTCAATTGCCCAAGTCGTAATTTGTTCACCCAACATGCTTGTTCGTCTTATGGGAGAGACACCTCTAGTGAGCTGTGGACCCCGGTCCAATTCTCTTTACTGAAATACAATCTCTTGCAATACTTGTTTTTTCTTGTTTTCTCTGCAAACAATCATCTTCCACACAATACGGTTAATCCTTTGTTACAGCAAGCCGGTGAGATTGACAACCTCACTTTGTTTCGTTGGGGCAAAGTACTTTGGTTGTGTTGTGCGGGTTCCACGTTGGCGCCGGAATCTACGGTGTTGCGCCGCACTACATCCCGCCGCCATCAACCTTCAACGTGCTTCTTGGCTCCTCCTGGTTCGATAAACCTTGGTTTCTTTCTGAGGGAAAACTTGCTGCTGTGCTCATCATACCTTCCTCTTGGGGTTGCCCAACGAACGTGTGAAATACACGCCATCAATGACCATCTCACCTATCTGCCTGGTATCTTCAGGTATATATATATATTGAAGGAGATATGCCCTAGAGGCAATAATAAAGTGGTTATTATTTATATCTTTATGTTTATGATAAATGTTTATATATCATGCTAGAATTGTATTAACCGAAACATTAGTACATGTGTGATATGTAGACAACAAGAAGTCCCTAGTATGCCTCTTAAACTAGCTTGTTGATTAATGGATGATTAGTTTCATAATCATGAACATTGGATGTTATTAATAACAAGGTTATATCATTATATGAATGATGTAATGGACACACCCAATTAAGCGTAGCATAAGATCTCGTCATTAAGTTATTTGCTATAAGCTTTCGATACATAGTTACCTAGTCCTTATGACCATGAGATCATGTAAATCACTTATACCGGAAAGGTACTTTGATTACACCAAACAC
>NC_061513.1:164012422-164060911 GCF_022539505.1 Lolium rigidum | reverse complement strand
TGATACGTCTCGACGTATCGATAATTTCTTATGTTCCATGCCACATTATTGATGATATCTACATGTTTTATACATACTTTATGTCATATTTATGCATTTTCCGGTACTAACCTATTAACGAGATGCCGAAGAGCCGGTTCCTCGTTTTCTCGCTGTTTTTGGTTTCGTAAATCCTACAAAGGAAATATTCTCGGAATTGGACGAAATCAACGCCCAGGGTCCTATTTTTGCACGAAGCTTCCGGAAGACCGAGGGATAGACGAAGTGGGGCCACGAGGTGGCGACACACCGGGCGGCGCGGCCCAGGCCCTGGCCGCGCCGGCCTGCCGTGTGGGCCCCTCGTGACGCCCTTTGACCTGCCCTTCCGCCTACTTAAAGCCTCCGTCGCGAAACCCCCAGTACCGAGAGCCACGATACGGAAAACCTTACTAAGACGCCGCCGCCGCCAATCCCATCTCGGGGGATTCAGGAGATCGCCTCCGGCACCCTGCCGGAGAGGGGAATCATCTCCCGGAGGACTCTTCACCGCCATGGTCGCCTCCGGAGTGATGAGTGAATAGTTCACCCCTGGACTATGGGTCCATAGCAGTAGCTAGATGGTCGTCTTCTCCTTATGTGCTTCATTGTCGGATCTTGTGAGCTGCCTAACATGATCAAGATCATCTATCTGGTAATGCTATATGTTGTGTTTGTCGGGATCCGATGGATAGAGAATACTATGTTATGTTGATTATCAATCTATTACTTATGTGTTGTTTATGATCTTGCATGCTCTCCGTTATTAGTAGAGGCTCGGCCAAGTTTTTACTCTTAACACCAAGAGGGAGTATTTATGCTCGATAGTGGGTTCATGCCTCCATTAAATCCGGGACAGATGATCGAAAGTTCTAAGGTTGTGGATGTCGCTGTTGCCACTAGGGATAAAACATTGATGCTATGTCCGAGGATGTAGTTATTGATTACATTACGCACCATACTTAATGCAATTGTCTCGTTGTTTGCAACTTAATACCGGAAGGGGTTCGGATGATAACCTCGAAGGTGGACTTTTTAGGCATAGATGCATGCTGGATAGCGGTCTATGTACTTTGTCGTAATGCCCAATTAAATCTCACAATACTCATCATATCATGTATTTGCATGGTCATGCCCTCTCTATTTGTCAATTGCCCGACTGTAATTTGTTCACCCAAGATGCTATTTATCTTATGGGAGAGACACCTCTAGTGAACTGTGGACCCCGGTCCATTCTTTTACATCGAATACAATCTCATCGCAATACTTGTTCTCATTGTTTCCGCAAACAATCATCATCCACACTATACATCTAATCCTTTGTTACAGCAAGCCGGTGAGATTGACAACCTCACTGTTTCGTTGGGGCAAAGTACTTTGGTTGTGTTGTGCGAGGTTCCACGTTGGCGCCGGAATCCCTGGTGTTGCGCCGCACTACATCCCGCCGCCATCAACCTTCGACGTGCTTCTTGACTCCTACTCGGTTCGATAAACCTTGGTTTCTTATCGAGGGAAACTTGTCGCCGTACGCATCACACCTTCCACTTGGGGTTCCCAACGGGCATGTGCTTTACGCGTCATCAAGCTAAATTTCTGGCGCCGTTGCCGGGGAACTGAAGAAAAGTTACACCACAAAGATTTCTAACTCCCACGGCAATGATCTGTTCAGCAACAACCCAAATTAAAAAAAGGAAGTACGCATGTGAAAAAAAAAGAAGTTCACTACAGCAATATGAAGAGGTTCAGATTAAAAAGCATACCAACTTTGCTTTCAGCAAATTTTCATTAGGCCGAACATAACGCTTGAACATTTTAGCAGCAGCCTTCACATCAAAAGGTTGTATCGGTAATGGATTACCATTGCTGTCCCTTAGCTTGAATGGTGCAAAATCAAGCAAGTACTGCACAAAAACAAAAGAAAAACACAACCAAAAAAGAAACTATACAAAGTAAGTATATGCATACAAAGGTATACGTGAAAAAATTAATTTTCAATGTTTGAAAAAACCTACAGGGATAGTATGAGGTGACATCAAAACACGGGAGCCAGATTCAAAAATATATTTCATCCCTGGATCATCCTTCCAGTAATTGATGATACGATCCATCATGTCGGATTCCAACATTTCACAGCGACCAAACAGTTTATACATGTACTTGGCATCAATTAAAACAGGATCATCAAAATCATTGCAGAACTTCACCAAGGGGACACTGCACACACATTAAAAAGAAAAAAAAAATAAAACTAGGGAAGTTCACTTAGCATATAAAAAATGAAACTCTCCTAAACGAAAACAAAAAATAAAGAACTAGGGAAGTTCACTTAGCACAGTGTATGAAGTTCATATGCCACAAAAAATAAAAAAATAAGTAATAAACAAGTATGAAAAAACATACCTTCCATGCGCTTTGATGTACTCCTTGCTTAGAATTAACTCCATCATTTGCTTGGCCTCTGATAAATGAGGAAACACATATGGTACAAAGTTTGGAACTTCTTCCCTGAACTTATTGGACAATTTAGTAGGCCTTTTATTCGAAAGAACCAGATTTTTAGCACTAGACTCGCTCGGGCTTCGAGTTTCAAAATCATCACTGCTAGTCGGAGAACAACGCCGAACATCCTTTGTAATGGGCTTCGCAATGAAGCTTCTTACCAAGCCGAGTGACAAAGTCATCGAATCATCATCGTCGTCGAGCAAAACTACATCAGCCTTCCCCTTCGTGCAGTTGTCGGAACCTTTTCCCTAGAAGATTTTCTAGTATTGGAATGCAGCCTCCGGATAATCTTCTTTGACTTGCTTACAAGACTATCAAAATTCTCTTCAGGAATAATCGAACTTCGGTGTGAATGATCGAGTCTCAAAAAGTGAGAAATTGTCTTCCTCGATACCAAGAGATGGTCCTGCATGAAAAGTATACAAAACCAGGAAGTTCACTTGTGTATCAAAAAACAAAAAAGTAACAAAAACAGTGCAGTCCAAAAAAAACATGTGTTATAGCAGCATAGCCAGCGATATATTTTGCGAAAAAGTAAAAATCATACCAGGATCGACACCTAACACATCTTTCAGGTCGATATTGAAATCTCCACCTATCAGCCAGCTATATAACATGGTCATCCTGATGTTTAGAATATCTTTTTGACTGAACAAGCACATGCTTTCGCCATCGTAAGACTGGAGGATCTGAAACATGAAGAACCCACAATCATGGCTGCAAAAAAACAAAAAACAAAAAGAATAAAAGAAAACAATTGTATTAGTCAAAAAAAAAACATGTATACAGAATAAAGAGCAAAAACAGAAAGGGGAAAAAACGCTTACGCAGTTGCCTGTCTTGGAGAATTAACATAGTGAAGCTTGAAGTGGTCGATGGATTTTGGATGAAAATGATCACCCTTTGAATTCCCTGCTAACGACCATAACTTCTTGATACCGGATGCCATTGTATGTAACAGACTTCTTACCATCTCGGATCATTTATATCGCGTAATGAATCAAGCAATTCAAAACGCTCTTTCTCAAGGTTCAAAGCAACAACACAGAAGTGACCAGGAGCTTGTGGTGCACATGGATCAGGAGGATCAAAGGTAGCAAACAGAATCTGCCATTAAAATGATAAAAATAAAAAAGGACACGTTAGAACTATGAAAAGTACACTATTTCCTGAAAAAAATCACATGTAACTTTACTACTGAGTTATTTTAGTAACATATACAACAGGGGAGAAAAAAAGGTAGGAAGTCCACATGCCATACTTAGTGAAGTTCAGATGTATATAAAGAAGAAAAAAGACAACAGTTAGTACCACTTTCTTGTGGTCCAAACGTTCCGGAGCATCGACGCTGAAAATATTACGAACAAGCCGAGAACCCAGATTTCTTTCAAATATCTGCCTCTGCAAACATAACAATGGAACACAAAAAGGTGAAAACATAAAGGAGAAAAAAATAAGCACCTACATTAACAAAAAAAACTAAAAAATGATAAAAAGAACGGAAAAATAACTTACGTAACAAATGTATGGCACCACCATTTTATCGGAATTCTTGTACTTCCGACCAAGCAAGTATGTTCCAACGAAATGCTTAGAGAACAAAGAAAACCGTTGGGTTTAAAAGCTTCAGCAATTTGTCCGACCGTGCAATCACATTGATCATTCCTGAAAAGGGTCTTCTTACTGCAGAAAAAAAACACGAAAATAGAGGACAAACAAACAATTAATAAAAATAAAAAACAAAAGAAAAAATAAAAAGAAAAAATCCTAAAAAACAGGTAGAACCTTCTTATGGGATCTTTCCTCAACTTGCAAACGCTTTCATATACTTCTTTGATTTTAATCATCATAGGTTGAAGAGACAGTGGAGGTGTCGAACATAAACTCGAGTCTGCAAAAAATAAGAAAATACAGACAAAATGTAAGAACAAAAAGGAAGTTCAGATGATGATATTCCAGAAGTTCACATATTCAAAAACGTGGTGCAGAAACTGGGATGTCCAGAAGACCCACAGTTGATCAATGAAGGCTACCATCAAAAAAATACACACACGCGATATCGCTCCCCCCGGTCAGTCATATACATGCAGAAAATGAAAACTACAACATGAACTCATGCCACATTACATAGCATTAGAAAGTTTCTTACATGGAACATGATGCCAACCAGCGAAAAACAAAATACATATACAAAAGCATCCCACCACACCCCTCCCCCCATAAAAGAACCAAAAAAAGAGGAAAAAGGTTTTAGATAGAGATATATGAGGAGTAAACATAAAGAATAAAAAGGCGGGCTAGCATTAGGGGAGGGTGTGTGTGGGGTAGGAGAACTGTATGTTCCCCATTCAGATATCCTTGCCTAAGTCTTGCGGAGATTCTTCAATAGAAGCGCTCAAGTCATCTGTTGATTCTTCAAAGATTGAGCTCGACTCGCTCAATCGAATCGGAGGCATCGCGTCCATAGCTATCTCCAGCCTGAAACTGATTATTGTCATCATCATCAGCACCAGTGCTGCGCTCTATATTGGCTTCAGTATCCGGCAGTTCTCCCCGTGCAGCGGCAACACCTACTTCCTCACGACCATGCGCAACAACGGACTTACAATCCATAGCAGCTGGTAATACACCAACATCATCAGCAACCTCAGCACATGTATCGGAAACAACTGCCAGGTAGTTGGGCAGCATCCTTCGCATCCTTCCCATCCTGACATGTTACAAGATCTTCAGGAATTGAGAAACCTTTTCCAAGCAATCGCACCTTCTTCGAGCATGATGTTCAGCATCTTTGTCTCCATCGGAATGTACAACTATCTCGGGAAATAAATTCCCCTTTCCAACAACGTCTTCCTCAGAATAATGATCAGCAACTTTGTCACAGTCACCACCGGAATTACCATCACTGTCATCTAAAGGAGGAGTTACAGGGGTTGCCGGATGGACAAAATTATGCTTGACATAATAACGATCAACAGATGAATTGTCATCACTGTCATCTGGAAGACCACCCTTCTCAACACATTTTACATTTACCTACCAACAAAAAAAACAGAAGTTCAGATGGAGAAGGTGGAGTAGTTCATATACACAAACAAACAAACAAAAAAGCCCAACTATAAAAAAATAAAAAAGCAAAATGCAAACAAGAAAAAAATACCTCAGCTATAGGAGGTGATTTATCAAAAACTACATCTTCAGAAAAAGGTGGAGGACATTGAGGGGTTGGTGGACGAACAAAACCATCATTCACAGGTGCATCATCACCATCACCTGAATTCTGAGGTGCATTTTCCTCAGCAATCCTAGCATCTTCCTGTAAAATAAGAGGATAACAAAAAAGAAAAGGTAAGGAAGTTCACATGAAAAAACACAGAAGTTCACATATATGTAATAGCACAAAACAAGAGATAAAAAGGAAGTTCACATAAAAAGGGATGGACATAAGTTCAAGAAGGAATAATTATACCTCAGCTTCGACAGTGATCGACCAAGTCCCGCATCAACATCTTCACCGAAGAAGAAATATTCTTCCGAACATTACTTTCAACACTATTATTGCTCGATACATTTACACGGCTCTCATACTGCTTGCACAAAGAGTCCTGATTCATACCAAAATCAAGAAAACCTGTGCGCATTAAAGACAAAGCACCCCTCAAGCTATCAAGGAGCGATGTTTCACGCTTTGACTGCTCATCCAATGCTTCAACACTGGGGAAAGTACCATCAGCAAGCCGACCTTGAAATTGTTTCACACGATCAGCTGTAGTCGGAATCATACGAGAGAGATACTCAACTTTCTGCAACAGTGATCCAATCTCATCAATAACACCGACAGAAGGCATCCCAGAGCACTAGTTGAAGCAGACTGGTGCTTGTCTTTCGTGTTGACATTAGCAAGTTGCGAAATTGGAATCTCGCAATGACCTCCAGCAGGATGTTCATTGGCATTACCAGCATCAGGCTCACTACAATAGGTGCCCTCATTGAGATGAACAATTAAATCTTCAACACGATACCGATATGAATAAGCAATTTGGTTGCGGCCTTTCCACTGCATTGTAATACAGGAGTTCACTTAGCAGATATTATGAAGTTCAGATGATACATAAAAGTAAAAATATATATACAAAACTAGGTAAGTTCACTTGGATATAAAAAAAACTGAGATGCCACATAAAACATTAAAAAAAGACTTAGGAAGTTCACTTGCGACGTAGTATGAAGATCAGATGCCACATAAAAAAGGGTTACAGTTTGAAAAAACTAACCACAATTCTGCCAAACTTGTACTTCATCAAGTCTGGTCCACCATTCTTTTCAATGTCCATTTTGTAAATAGCCTTCGGCGGTTTCTCATGCGTAAAGTTTGCGCGAGGAGTTCGAGTATGCATGACGGAATGTGGTGGTAGAAAAATGCTTGTCAAGATACATAACAGTGGGGACAACAGCACACCCTTCTAACCCAGCCTGAGGGATATCAGGGTCTTGATATTTAGTAGCAGCTCGTTTCAACTCATCAACAACAAGCTGACAATAATCCATCTTTGCCATCTTAGAATAATCCATGTTCACAAGCATTGCAGCTTCCCTACCGACACGGGTAGCTGAACCAGGACATATGAGCTTGCTAAAAAGAATGGCAAAAAAGACCTTCACAGCCAAATCTACCTTCTCGGGGTCTTCAACAAGATCAGTTAACAATTGTCGCAGATCTTTAGGCTCAATACTAGCATTGCTTTCGAACCCAAACTCTTGTTTCAAAAGAGCCAATGACTCATCATGTCCAGATTCACGAGGAGTATGGGAGTATCACCTCCTATAGGAAAACCAAACACCTGATGAATAGAGTCTCTATTAACCTCTAGAACTCTGCCAGATCCACAAGCCAACTTCATGGTAGAAGTGTCAATACTCTTCATCAAATAACACATGAGAACACGTGATATGTTACCCTCGAGGACCCAATGAAAAACACAGCCAAAACCAGCTTCCTGAATCTTCAATCTGTGATGATCTTTTAACAATGCTATAGCAGAACGCACTTCGCCGAGAGAACAACGAATAGTTTGCTGAAAACGCGTCTTCTCACCATCAAGATCTTCAACTGCCTTCCTCTTCCTAGCCATAGTTTTCTTTGTCGGCCTTTTGAAAACTTTCTTCGAATCACCTTCCAAAACAGCAGGTTTAGAAGGACCTGGCTTCCTACCAACTTTCTTCCCCTGGTAATGAAAAAATCATAAAAAAACAAACATTTAAAAACCACAAAATAATTGATGAGAAGAGGAAGTTCACACCAATATGAACACAGAAGTTCACACTAACCTTGGCAGGAGCTTCAAAATCTGATTCATCGCTAACCACTTCTGTACGACTCTTCTTAGCATTGCACTACATAAAATGAGGTCCATAAAAAGGGAAGAGTTCAGATTCAATAAACAAAAAAGAGAAGTTCACAGTGGTACAATTATGTAAAAAATGGAAAGACAAAAATAACCTTGCCAGCAGCAACACCATCTTCAGTGGCATCAGGGACATATGTCTCATCGACATCAATCTTACGTTTACGGTTGCCCACACGTGATTTCCCAGCAGATGAAACTCGTTTCGAAGAAACAGTGGTCTGCACAGTAGCAGCAACACGAGGACTGCGATGCACAGGATTTGTAGCCTGCACAGTAGCAGCAGATTTTTTTAAAAAAATAGAGAAGTTCACAATGGTACACCTATGTAAAAGTGAACAAAAAATGAATTTAACAGAATAAACAAATAAGAACATAAAATAAATAACCTTGTCAGCAGCAACATCTTCTTGAGTGGCACCTGGGGCGTATGTCTGCTGCACAGGATCTCTGGCCTGGGCAGCAGCAGCAACAGCTTTCCCCAAAGGTGAATTCTCTTTTACCTTCCTGCAAACAACCCTTTCTTTCCTAACTTTAGGAGGAACAGTTTCAGCACCACATTCATCACGTGTGGTTTCAGCAGCCTCGCCATCACGTGCAACATCATGGACAACGGCAGTACCCTTAGCAGACTTTGCTTTCGCAGGATATTTCCGGTAATATGTAGTAAGTTTCTCATGGTGCTGAGCTAATTTTGCAGCTTGTCTCTCCTTTTCCTTCGCAAGCTGTTCTTCCACCGTATAATCTTGAGTAACTATTTGAGTACCAGCCACAGATTGAGATTGGGTTTCTTCCATCACAGGTGTAGCTTCAACTGTTTCAGATTCAAGAACTTGCCGCAGAGGAGTATAATCAAAGACAGGGCTACCCATGTTACCCTTCTCCACAGCAGGAGTCCTGTCAAATACAGGGGGATCTAAGAAACGCGGTAAACTGACAGCAGAATATGCATCAAAATCCTGGTTCAGCAAGTCCAGAGATTCTCTTATAGTCTGGTCAGCTGCATAACACAAACAAAAAAACACAAAAAAGAGGACATGTAAACAAAAAAGCTTGTATGGGTTGCAGGAAAAGGAAGTTCACTAGAAAATGTTTGTGAGGTTCACATATGTATGTTGCTAACCTGACTCATCAGCATCATCTGTCATATTAGAAGGTAGATTCCCCAAACCAGAAAACACAGCATCACCACAATCATCAACATGATCAAATACCTTCCCTAAAAAATGCAAAAAACAAAAAAGTTCAATGTAAAAAACATAAGAAAAAATTCATGTTCAGACTTATAATTCCTATGTGCAGCAAAATGTTAATTTCATGATTCACTTAAAAAACACAGCCTCTACATGAAAATAAAAATTATAAATAGGAAGAATGAACATAATTAATATAGTGACTTCAATTAATGACAAGTAGTTCATAACATGTGCTATACAGAAAATAGATAAATAGATAGAAAACTAAATGGTGACCACGGGGAATTATAACACAGAAAAAGGCCTACAGAAAGCAAACCCTATAACAAAAATAAATGGGCCAGTCATAGACAGAACAAAACATGGTTATTTCATTTTTGACAACGCAAAGAAAAGCATGAATTTATGGGTAGTAAAATTACAAAACCGAAAACAAACCTCCACCACCAGTCGAAGCATCCTTATCCATCACACAGAGAAATAGAAAGAGGAACGGAGCCCCAATCCAAAAATTGAAGACGATAAGCCCGTCTGGGACGAAGTAGAACCACCACGAGAAGAATCAGAGGAGCGGCCGGAGTTCCAACCGCCGGCTGAACGGGGAAATATCGCCGGCAAACACCGAAGACGGCAAGGACGAGGAAACTGCAGCGGACCTAGGGTTTAGACCAAGGGGGAAATGGTGGATTTCGAATAGAACGAAGGAATAAGAACAGGGGACGGGGGAGAGCAAACCATGCGGGGGGCAGCAGTTACCTAGAGCGCCGCCGCCATTGCAGAGAGGATGTAGCAGTTTCGGAATGTCCGCCTGCGGGTGGGAAGTGGCGAGAGAGAAGACGAAGGCGCAGACAAGCGGAGTAAAAAGAGGAGTTGGGAAATAACTGCAGCAAAATTATATAAAAAAAGAGGCAAAAATAAAAAAACACTGAAACGTTACCTTTGTCAGTCAGATAGAAACGACAGGAAGTTCACATGAAACTGCGACTGCGATTCACTTTGTCTAAAAAAGGAAAAATTATAGGATGGGAGGGTCACACCCGCACTGACCCCACAACCATTACGAAGTGCACTTAAAAACACGTCAGGGGTTCACTCAACTTGAAAAAAGGTATTTGAGTATCATTTAAAAACATTAATTGATTTCCTAATATGGCGGTAGGAGTTCCCCACCACAATTACGAAGTGCACTTCTGTAAACGCAAGGAGTTCACTCATCTTAAAAAAGGTACTTTACTCTATTTTAAACATTTATTAAAAAACCTTTTATTCATTTCCTAGTATGGGGGGGGGGTCCCCCCCAACCCCCCCCTTCTCTAAAACATTATACTTAAAATGTATATACAAGCATAAAAAAATAATTAACATTGGTTAATTTATACATGGAGTTAAAGAAATAGAATACCAGAAGTAAACTGACAGTAGTTCACGTAATAAAGTAACAACAGTTCATTTTCAGATAAAAAAAGATAAAAACATGCGTATGAATGGAAAAACAAAAATACAACAATTAGATTGTACATTAATGGGAAGTTCACAACTTACAAACATAGAAATACATACATGCTCGATGTAGATTTACACGAGAAAAATAGAGACCCCAACTTATCTGGATGATGAAAATCAAACATGCAATTGACAAAGTTCATGCATTTCGGTAGTTCACATCATAAAGTTAAAAGAAGTTCATTTGTTATAACAATAAAAAACATTCACTGCTAGTAATGAAAAACAGAAACAGAGACTTGTAAGCTACGAAAAAACCAACAGATGCCAAACATTATCTGGATTCTGTTATTACATCAAAGTGTAAGCATGAACACCACCTCGTCATCATCGCATCAGCGAGAACAACATAACTACACAAGCATACGCAAAAAGCGAAATTAAGCAAGAACATAGATCTGTGAAAACAAAATTCGTGGACAAGGGATCAAGCAAACCTATCAAAAACAAAAACCTACAGGGGAGAGAGACCCAATACCATTACCGAAGACAAACAATGCGCGTGAGTAGAAAGGCGGAGCCATGAACCTCGAGGATTTCACGTAGAAGAACGCCGAAGCTGTGCGACGGCCATTGGAAAACAAATCTGCAGATCAAGATAAAAAAAGATAAGAGCAGTGCCCGGCTAGCATAGAAGAAACTGTGCCGCAGACATCGACGATCTGCGATGCACCAGTGGAGAACAAATTCGTCGATGGAGCGTCGGACACGAGCACGGAGATGAGCGGCCACCGTCGCCGAAGTTCTAAGAGACGAATCGAGCAAAGGGAGGAGATCGACAGCGAGCAAGGGAGGAAATCAGCAGGGAGGAGCTCGGGAGCGAGCAGGGAGGGGTGGGGAGCGAGCACGGAGGAGGTGGGGAGCGAGCGGGAGGTGGGACACGAAACGGTTCGTTGACTCGTGGGAAGTTCACACGCAGGCGGGAGCGGGACGCGAAATCTTGTGACTCACGTGAAGTTCGCATGCGATGAGTTTGGAAGTTCAGAAAGGGTTCGAGAATAGTTATTCTCGAACCGGTTCGAGAATAGCAGACCTATATATATATATAGATATATATACCAGCACTATTCTGCAACCGGTTGCAGAATAAATAATATTCTGAGCACCGACTTGTACTTCTCTGGACACAAGGTTGCACTTCCCGGATAACAGGGTTCAACTTTCTGTCGAACTTACCTGAACTTTCCATTTTCTTCAGAGCTACTGATTCTACTTCGTGTTTCCCAACCATTTGTCCGAACTATGCAAATGATATACCGTTGGATAGATAATGAAAAACCGCAAGTTTTTCATGTTCACACTTTTCAGAGATTTTGCATGGTTTAAATTTAATTTTGAAAATACAAAAACGCTTCTATATGGCCAGAAAACGAACTTTTAGTTCGGTTTTCGAATCGCTTATCGAAACTGTGCAAATGATATACCGTTGGAAAGATAATGAAATTGCGCAACTTTTTCATGTTTTATGTTTTTTCAAAATCCTCACAGTTTTTGAACAATTTTGAAAATACCGAAATTCGGACGTACTCAAAAAACGAGCGGACAGGAATCTACTGGAAATTAAGGTACTCCTTTTAATAGAGCACCGGAGCAAAGCACTAACACTCCGTGAACACATGTGATCCTCATATCACCGTCTTCCCCTCCGGTTGTCCCAATTTCTGTCACTTTGGGGTCTCGGGTTCCGGACAGCGATACGTGTATATAACTTGCAGGTAAGATCATAAAACAATGAATATCATCATGAAACAATAACATGTCCAGATCTGCGATCATGGCACTCGGGCCCTAGTGACAAGCATTAAGCATAACAAGTTGCAACAATATCATAAAAGTACCAATTACGGACACTAGGCACTATGCCCTAACAATCTTATGCTAATACATGACCAATCTCATCCAATCCCTACCATCCCCTTCAGCCTACAGCGGTGGAATTACTCACACATGGATGGGGGAAACATGGCTGGTCGATGGAGAGGCGTCGGTGGTGATGATGGCGATGATCTCCTCCAATTCCCGTCCGGCGGAGTGCCGGAAACGGAGTTTACGGTCCCGAGACGGAGTTTCGCAACGGTGGCGGCGTCTTGGATGTCTTACGGCGATTTCGTCTAACCCCCGTGCGTTTTTAGGTCGAAGGCGTTAAGTAGTCCGGAGGGGGCGTCGGAGGCCAGCCGAGGCGGCCACACAACGGGCGGCGCGCCTTCCTCTGGGCCGCGCCGGCCTAGTGTGTGGGGGCCTCGGGCCTCCACCGGCTTGCCCTTCCGGCTCCAGTAATTCTTACGGGAAAATAAGACCTTTTGCATAAATTCCGAGGATTTTCCTGAAAGTTGGATTTACGCACAAAAACGAGACACTAGAGCAATTCTGCTGAAAACAGCGTTAGTCCGTGTTAGTTGCATCCAAAATACACAAATTAGAGGCAAAACAATAGCAAAAGTGTTCGGGAAAGTAGATACGTTTTGGACGTTGATGCGTGTAGCTGACACGTCCGTTGGGAACCCCAAGAGGAAGGTGTGATGCGCACAGCGGCAAGTTTCCCTCAGTAAGAAACCAAGGTTTAATCGAACCAGTAGGAGTCAACAAGCACGTTGAAGGTTGATGGCGGCGGGATGTAGTGCGGCGCAACACCAGAGATTCCGGCGCCAACGTGGAACCTGCACAACACAACCAAAGTACTTTGCCCCAACGAAACGAGTGAGGTTGTCAATCTCACCGGCTTGCTGTAACAAAGGATTAACCGTATTGTGTGGAAGATGATTGTTTGCAAGAAAACAGTAAAGAACAAGTATTGCAGCAGATTTGTATTTCGGTATAAAAGAATGGACCGGGGTCCACAGTTCACTAGAGGTGTCTCTCCCATAAGATAAAAACATGTTGGGTGAACAAATTACGGTCGGGCAATTGACAAATAGAGAGGGCATAACAATGCACATACATGTCATGATAAATATAGTGAGATTTAATTGGGCATTACGACAAAGTACATAGACCGCCATCCAGCTGCATCTATGCCTAAAAAGTCCACCTTCGAGGTTATCATCCGAACCCCCTCCGGTATTAAGTTGCTAACAACGAGACAATTGCATTAAGTATTGCGCGTAATGTAATCAATAACTACATCCTCGGACATAGCATCAATGTTTTATCCCTAGTGGCAACGAGCACATCCATAACCTTAGGGGTTTACTGTCACTCCCCAGATTCACGGAGACATGAACCCACTATCGAGCATAAATACTCCCTCTTGGAGTTACTAGCATCAACTTGGCCGAGCCTCTACTAATAACGGAGAGCATGCAAGATCATAAACAACACATAGGTAATAACTTGATAATTTACATAACATAGTATTCTCTATCCATCGGATCCCGACAAACACAACATATAGTATTACGGATAGATGATCTTGATCATGTTAGGCAGCTCACAAGATCCAACAATGAAGCACAATGAGGAGAAGACAACCATCTAGCTACTGCTATGGACCCATAGTCCGAGGGGTGAACTACTCACTCATCACTCCGGAGGCGACCATGGCGGTGAAGAGACCTCGGGAGATGAATCCCCTCTCCGGCAGGGTGCCGGAGGAGATCTCCGAGAATCCCCCGAGATGGGATTGGCGGCGGCGGCGTCTCGATGGGTTTTCCGTATCGTGGCTCTCGGTGCTGGGGGTTTCGCGACGGAGGCTTTAAGTAGGCGGAAGGGCAACGTGGGGGGCCACACGAGGGCCCCACACCATAGGTCGGCGCGGCCGGGGCACGGGCCGCGCCGCCCTAGTGTGGCGGCGCCTCGTGGCCCCACTTCGACTCCTCTTCGGTCTTCGGAAGCTTCGTGGCAAAATAGGACCACTGGGCGTTGATTTCGTCCAATTCCGAGAATATTTCGTTACTAGGATTTACGAAACCAAAAACAGCAGAAAACGACAGCGGCTCTTCGGCATCTTGTTAATAGGTTAGTTCCAGAAAATGCACGAATATGACATAAAGTGTGCATAAAACATGTAGATATCATCAATAATGTGGCATGGAACATAAGAAATTATCGATACGTCGGAGACGTATCAGACGTATCAGCGGGCAGGGCGAGGGAGTGGGCGAGGCAGGGGAGGGGCTGGTTGTGGCGAGCTAGCGGCAGCGGGCAGGGAGAGGGAGTGGGCGAGGCAGGGGAGGGGCTGGTCGTGGCGAGCTAGCGACAGCGGGCAGGGCGAGGGAGTGGGCGAGGCAGGGGATGCGAGGCCCTCGCGCCAGCGGCGGAGATTCAGGGGAGGGGCGGCCTTCTACGCCGGCAGCGGGAGGCAGCGGAGCAGACATAGGGAGCTTGAGAGAGTGCGATAGTGAGGATCAAAGACGTTGCGTCTGCGATTTGGCCTTTTTTATTTATTTTCTTTTCTTTCCGCTAGGCTAAGTGATATGTTCGTCTAAGAGGCTAAGGGCATCTCCAGCGGCGCGACGCAAACGGACGCTGAGCGACCGTTTGTGTCCGCCGTGACCGGAAATGCGTCTGGGGCCTGTTCCAGCGGGGCGACGCAAAGTGATCGGGCCGTCCGCAGAGACGCAAACCTGGCCCAAATATGCGCCAGCGTCTCCGCGGACGCTCGGCGGTCGCTCCGAGTGTCCGCTCGGTCCTCGCGCGGGCCCGCTTGGCAGCGGCACAACTGCTTCGTCTTCCGCGGCATTACTTCCGGGCGGCGCGCTGCAGCCTTTGCAGGGCCGCGTTAATGGCGTGCCTCGGCTTCCGCGAGCGTGCGCGGCGGTCGATGCGTCTTCTCCGCCGATGCGGCACCGAGGCGTCGCTCGGCGGTCTGCGGCCGCGTTAATGGCGATGCCTCGCGTGGCTCGCGGCCGTCGCCTACCTCTGCGCACGTAGTAATGGCGATGCCACGCGTGGCGCGGCCGTCGCCCTGCCTCCGCGCTATATATACAGGGGCGCGAGCATCTCATCTCCTCCCCACAAACCCAAGCCGCCGCTGCTGTAGCGCCGCTTCCTCCAAGCAGATCCACCATGAGCAGCGCCGGACGCAGCCAGGCTGCCGCGCCTCCACCTCCACCTTCACCTCCCACTCCACCTCCTCCGGCGTCGAGCTCCTCCGAGGAGTTCGACTCCGAAGATAGCACCGATCTCCTCCACCCGGTCAGGGACGCCGCGGCCCTGGTTGAAGCGGAGAAGGAAGCAGAGGAGGAGCTGGCGGGCCACGCGGCGTTGGACGCCGAGCTGGAACAGCGCAGGCTGGCGGCTGCCGCTTCAGCCGAGGACTCCGACTCGGAGATATCTTGGTCATCCGATGACCCTGATGCGCCGACGCCGGAGGAGAAGGCGGCGGAGCAGCGGGCCCTCGTCGACTCTTTCGAGACGCTCAAGGACGAGGCCGCCAACGCGAGGCAGGAGCAGTGCCTGCAAGAGGACGCGGCGGCGCACCGAGCCATAGCGGCCGCGCGGGAGGCGGCGGAGAAGCAGGCGACGGAGCGACGCAACGACGGTGCCGGCCCGTCAGGAAACAAGTAGTCTAGGCTTATAGATCTACTTTGTATAGTTTTTATGCATTTTTATGTACTACTTTCAATGTTTTTACTATGTTGCAGTTCAAAAAAATGGGCCGCCCCGGTGGGAGCACACCCAGACGCAAACGGACGAGCGGACAAAATATGTCCGTGGGACGACGCAAACGGACGCTCGCGACCACTTTTGGGCGTCCGAAACGCGTCGCGCCGCTGGAGATGCCCTAACAGCTACACCTAAATCTACCATGTACGGACTATCTCTCCTTTATTTTCTTGTCCACCTAAGTAAGTTATACACTTCCCGGTGGGTCTTGTCATTTTCAAGATTTTTCAAATAGACCAGAAGCAAAAAACTCTTCCGTTTCAGTTCGGAACAAACTAATGTTAGGTATTTCCTTCGGTCAAACTATATTTAGGATTATATATATATTAAGATTTTTAAACATCTTCTTTGCTTCTAAAATTTTAAATCTTCTAATGTCTTTTCCTATTTTTGATTGATTTTAAAATCTCCTGATATTATTTGATATTTTAAATTGATTATACTAATAAAAATGCATCATTAAAATTCTACGTACTATCATTATGTGGTTTGTAGACGTTAAAATTTATGTACTATTGGACAAAAGATATTTTATCCGCCATTCCTGAATATGTATTTCACTCTATCATGATACTTATTCTGTGTCTTACTATTATTTAAAAACTAACTATGTCCAGTTTGTATAAAACAGTTTAGGACAAAAGTTTTTTTCTATAGTTGAGACTAAGAAATGAACGATGATGGTGTGAGAAGACGAGACTTCGAAGATGGCGTAAGCACTATGGATCCCTTGAACTTCAAAAGTTGTCGTATGTGGATCATATGTTGCATGCGCACGGGCTTACACTATTGGTCAACCAGACCTTTTTTTGAACGTGAGACTGTGTGAGAAAACTCCTAGGGTGTTTTATATATATATAAACAAAACTGAAATCACAAAGGGAGTCAGATTACATTAGGGAGGGTAAAACTGAAAAAGGGACCACATAAGGAAAGACATTTTTGTAGGTGGCAAAGGCTGCCAACCAATCTAAAAGGGGTTGTAAGAGAAGGGCTCTGATTTTTTAATATGTGACCATTTC
Organism: Lolium rigidum; assembly: GCF_022539505.1. NCBI lineage: Eukaryota > Viridiplantae > Streptophyta > Magnoliopsida > Poales > Poaceae > Lolium > Lolium rigidum. The sequence goes on along the minus strand of NC_061513.1, from coordinate 164,043,664 downwards.
TTTCCTTCCAAATATTTCAAACAACACAAACAACAATTTCCACAAAACATGGACCTCGGAAGTTATTTCTTGCCTGGTTGAAGCGTGTGGAGATTTGTAGAGAGGTGTCCCACTGAATTTGCAGAAACACCCTGCAAGATGTAGCAAACGGGCAACTAAAGAAGAGGTGATCTCTTGTTTCTAATTCCTGAGTATCACATAGCACACACTCATTTCCTCCTTCAGTATGCCATTTTTTTCTACTCATTAGATCCTTTTTATTAAGTCTGTCCATGAAAAACAACCAACAAAAAGCTCTAAGCTTCGGAAGGAATGTGGATTGCCAAAGCACTTGCAGCGTTTGGTCCACTGGAATTGCACCAAAATTGAATTTATATAACTTTGCAGCTGTTTATGAAGTGTTTCCCAGTGAAAACTCTAGCATCTGGAACATGATACTGCAGCTGAACTGTTTGGAGAAGGTTTTGAATCTCTATCAGTTCCTCATTGGCTTGCACTAAAAGAGGTAGGACAAAAGAGGAGTATGGATCGGCTGTGTTTACCATGTCTGCAGCAGTGACGTCCTCATTTAGAGAACTAGATGATACCCCGCGCGTTGCTGCGGACATGTGTATCTATATTCCTAAGAATTGCAAAAGTAACACACAGAAGGACATTTAGTGGATAATAAAAGTAACTAACAACTTACATAATAATATTAGAGAGTCATGGTAACGATTAATCTGAATGGTAAAATCAGTTACTTTCAGTAAATATGAAATACCCCTTCCAGAAAACACATGATAGCCTAACTTGCTAGCTAATACTCTTTTTTATGAAGAATCTTGCTCCAGAAGTTGAATAGATATCATCAACACGGATGTTTTTGTTATATGTAAGAAAACTCAATGTCTTGTTGAATTTTGTATCTGATGCGAACCAAAATGTAACCATAACTTAAAGGGGGCATAAATTTCGGATAATGTTAATGCCCATGATAAATCTAATTTATACATAGCAAAAGGATGTGAATTTATTATTTCTTTTGTTATTTGGGAAGTGTCCCCATATTATTCTTGCTAGGATCTATGGAATGTGTATAACTATCTGGCAAAATATACCAAAATGAAAAAAACATTCTCTGAGAAACCTCCAATTTATCAAGACACTTGCGCATTTCTCCATACAAAGTCATTTTGCACTCAAAACTCCATCCATCAATAGTAAGAGATGTATTTAAGTCACACCGTTACTGCAAGTTGCACTTTGTGAAACCATACTCGAACAATAGGAGCAAAGAAATAGAGTGTGGAAACTTACTGGATGTCATTCGTTGTGAACTAAAAAGAACCTCGCCCATAGAGCCATTAGCACGGTGATCAGAAATTGGAAAATACTTACATAGGCCAGCAGATCAGTGCATTTAATACGTTATTTCTGCGTAAATGATTCTGAAGAAACCAACCGATGTAATCTATCTAACACAGACTCATTATAACTCAAAGAACCGAGACGCGTTGCACTCAAAACTCAATCCATCAGTAGTAAGAGATGTATTTAAGTCACACCGTTACTGCAAGTGCACTTTGTCAAACCATACTCGAACAATAGGAGCAAAGAAATAGAGTGTAGAGACTTACTCGATGTCATTGCTTGTGAACTAAAATGAACCTCGCCCATAGGGCTGTTAGCACGGTGATCAGAAATTGGAAAATACTGACATAGGCCAACAGATCAGTGCATTTAATCCGTTATTTCTGCGTAAATGATGCTGAAGAAACTAACCGATGTAATCTATCTAAAACAGACTCATTATAACTCAAAGAACCGAGACACATTCCTGCAAAAGTTCAAAGCCAATGAATGTAAAAAATCTTGAGAGAAAGATTGCAAGGAATAATCTGGGAAACCTCCATCCTAATAACAACTGAAAAGAGAGATCGAAAAGGAAGAAGAGGAATCCCGTGATAGCAAGAACTGGATTGAAGCCCCTGCCATTCTCCCACATGCTTCCGACCTTGAAAGAAGAGTATTCTGTGACTGTGAGAGGAGGAACATTGCATGCGATGTTCTGTAAACAAATAATTGCATGAGAAGGTGGAGTGGACAGGAATAAGAATGGCAGAGAGGCTGTAGTTCAATAGCACACCAGCATAATAGGCCTGCCCCGTTCGCTTGCCTCACCGGTCGATTCAGTTGCCCCTAGTGCTATGAGGATAGGAAGGGGCGGGGCCGAGAAGGTGTAGGACCAAGTAGCTGATGGGAATTAAAGCAGCACTATCCTACACTTAATACAAATAGATAATTAATTTGTTGCTAAAGAAATATTACTGCCGATGTGGTAGGCTGCATGTGCAAGAAAATAGATTTAGTTCATAAGGTGGCATGTTTGATGAGGTGGCATGCTTGCATGTTGAAAGAAATCACTTAGTGGGTTGCTCCTATTTAGATATTATAGATAAGAGCAAGTACAATAAGGTATAGTCAGAGGCTATAAAACATAAAATAATATAGTTTTGCTGAGTTGGATGAGAGAAAAGGGGAGAGAGAAGAGAAGCATGCTACAAGATAATAACCAGCTGCAGCGAGTGCTCCACTATGTGAGATTGCAAGGTGTACCATATGCATATAAATTAGTTCATACTTGTATCTAACTATTGTACGGGCTGACTACAAATAGGCTATAGATGACATGGCAAAAACATATAGCCAATTGCGGACTCTTCTATTGTTCTTGCTCTAAGAAAACAGTCTCGGAACATGTTGCACATCAGCTCACTCTCATTCCAAAAATCATTCCAAAAAAATCTTTCCACTTTTTATACTACAAGAGCTGATGCTCTGGAAGTGTCAACCACACAAAAGACATCCCGCCACCAAAAAGATCCACCTTTGGACTAAGCTTGAGGTACAATCCTAGGAGTGTACAACGACTACCAGACCATCTTAACCAAACCTATTTAAATAGCTCATTAAATAAAGATTTGGAGAAAAAAAAATACACTTACAAAAGATAAATAGGATTAAAGAAAACACGTGACATATTTTAAGAGACGTGTTACACGTGCAATCTTACTAGTTTCTGGTAAAAAGAACACCACATATATCTATAGTAACAAAATATATTACATGGTATATATACACGAGCTCACTCCAACGGTTGCAACATAAAGTATAAAAAGACGAATAAATCATCAAGATCTTTCAATTCTTTCTTTTCCCATAATGCAATCTTGTGCTTCTTTGAAGATAGCCAAAAATAGGTACCAAACCATAGATCTAAGAATACCAGCGAAAGGTCACCCATAGTTTTATTTTGAGCCCCCCATGTCAAGACTACGTGCACGCGCGTAACTATTAAAATAGTCAATCAACATTGGCAGGAGTGCCAACCCTAGTATGCCAGGAAAAAACAACCAAACAACCTGATCGATATTGTTGGAGAGACGAGAGTAAGAATCACTATTGTCGGGAATGTAGCAGCCGGGATAAATATTGCAAGGATAATCCTCCCCGCAATAACCATAAAAAAGATCCAAAATCAATCTAGTGAAGTAAGATCTGAAAGCACATACCTATAGAATTGTAATCCTCCAACACCGCCATTGACGTCACGGATGAAATCTCATCGTCAAACAAAAAGTATTGTATACGGTGTCGTCTCCATTAAGGCGAAGGTCAGCAAGAAGAGGCTACCAAAATCCTGAAAATCATAATTTTATTATAAAAACTTCATGCATACATCGGGTTTTTTCACCCATCTCGACGTTGGCCTCGCTCCTGCCACGCCCATAAGGTGTCTAGCCTTTGTCCTTGCCAGCCTGAAGAATGTTCCATTGTCGTCTAGTGTTGTCAACACAGATCAGTCATGCAACAACTCCTTTCTTCATTTTGATGGCACAAATCCAGGCCTGTGGCGAGAGAAATGCGTTGAATACTTCACGAAATTCAACATATGTAATCCCTTTTGCACTACTGTTGCGAGAATGCACATGGATGGTAAATCCAAAGAGTGGTTTGATCCATACAGAATTTGTCGGGCGGTTAGTGATTTGACTGAGTTCATGGATGTTGTGGAAGCAAACTTTGGTGTTCGTGATTATCATCAAAAGCTCCAGTGCAGCTGCTTCCATCTGATCATACGTCAGTTTTGGGTGCTACGCTCCTTTTGTTTTCATGGAACTTCCAACATGTTAGTAAGAATGGCATGCGGCAATGGACTTCCAAACACCCATTCGGTTATGTGCCACTTCATACATATGAGTAGTAGAAGATGAGAAGAGAGGCAAGTTTGGAGGCATATCTCATTTGGCAGCCAAGAATGACTCACAAAAGATATTCACTAATATTGGAAGATCGTCTCTATTTCTAGGACATGTTATGAATGCGGCACATAAGGTCTGTGATTGATACGTCCATTATATATCATCTATGTCATCAATTATATGTCATATCATCCATGTTTTACCATCATATATGCATTATCATGAAGTTATCTACCATGTTTTAGAAGATTAATTTATGGGGCTTTCTTACAAAACCCAAACGTGGAATTTTATAAGATTTATAGAGGCAGGTGCAGATATGCTAGATAACCTCCATGCCGCGGTGAAAGTCCTCTTCTTCCTCATGAGATGATAGATTCTACTGCTCCTTGGTCGCCGCCTAGGGGAAGTAGAAGCCATCGTTGCGACCAACTCCTCCTTGGCATAGGGGGAGTATCCCAAATTCCCGATGAACATCTCCATCAACTCCACCATCACCATCTATGAGATCAGCGCCATCCCCCTTGCAACTTGGGTAGATCGAGACCCTAGACCATCTTTGTAATATCTAGTGCATGATTGTACTTGGTTATTTGAGATTATTTTGTGGTCAAGTTATACTTCCAGATTACATTGTATTCATTGTCCCACTAATCATGTCCATGTTTAAGAGTTGTGAGTAGTTCTCCATGTCCTGCGGGCATAGGATGTCATAGTCTGACAACCATGGTTTCTATTTAATATGGGCTGCATATTTGGTCAACATTTTCAATTTGATGTGGTTCTATGATGGTAATATGTGAATGTTGATTGAATGTTCCTTCACCTACATGGGCTCATCGATCTGGACCTTAGAGTAAGGAAAATAAGAGGGGCATAAAGTGACACAAATCATGCTTTAAATCTCGTACTTGCAATAGGGGTTATTTACAATGGACCCCAAATATTTAAGCGGTGGTTGGACGCTTGTTTTAATAAGTCATTTATTTTCTCATGAATATGGCCTCGGTATCAATCACTAGGGTGTAACTACTCATGCATATGGTTGCACCTATCTTAGGCTCCATCCAAATAGGAATTAAACATGACAAAATATTCATCATGTTCATTTAGAAATTGGTGGCCCACCTTGCTCTGCCCCAGCCCAGCTCTGCCTTTCCTGTTTTTCTATTGTTGTTTTCACTTGTGCGGTACTACCGGCTCAACAAACGGTAGTACCGGTCCGGGTCGCGATTTTGGATGTTTTTACCCCAACGGACATATTTCTTGACCCTCTATTTATACCTTTCTTCCTCCTTTTTTCAGCTAGCTCTTCTCCTATTCTCTCTCCTCCATTGTTGACCTTTAAGAGCTTCTTCCTCCTCTTTATTCCTCCAATATTTCTTGAATCTTTTTGAGGGAAAAGAGAGAGAATATCTAGATCTACTACTCCACCAATCAAATCAGTGAGAGGAACTCACTAGATCTAGATCTTGGAAAAAATTGGTGTTCCTCCTACTTTTTGTTCTTCCTCTCTTATTTTCCCAATAGTTTGAGTAGCTTTGTTGGAATTTGGAAGTGAAAGACTTGAGCATCTTAGTGGTATTCTTGCCATTACATTAGGTGCATTGGTTTGAGTTCTCTATGGAGATTCGGTTTCTTGAGAGTTTCCTCTTGGGTTCCTGGAACCCTAGATGGTGTTGCAGCCCTCGTGGCCTTGTAGCATTTGTGGCGTTGTAGCCTTTGTGACCTTGTAGCCTTTTATGGCATGTTGTAGCCTTTTGTGGCCTTTTAGACTTTGTGGCGGTGTACTTGAGAGACTCCAATTGTTGTGGAGTTTGCCTCAAGCATGTTACTTGGGAGATTACCCCAAGCTTGTACGGGTTCGGTGACCACCCTCAACGGTCCCTTAGCGGATCGGATTTTCCCTTTTGGTGGGAAGGCTCAAGGAGAATACGGTGCTCAGTCGTGGCATTTGGAGTGCCTTGTGCCTCCACACCGCTCCAACATAGAGTAGCATCCGCAAGGGTGTGAACTTCGGGATAGATCGTTGTCTCCGTGTGCATCGGTTACTTCTCAACCCAAGCTCCTTTACGTATGCACTTTACTTTGTGATTGCCTTTGTGCTTGATGTTCTATATCTTGCTATCACCTTATTGCTCATCTTGCTTAGCATAGGTTGTTGGTGTACATAAGGCAAACCCTAGTTTATAGGCTTTGTGCTTGACAAGTAAAACCTAGTTTTATTCCGCACTTGTTCAAGCCCTCGAGTAGAAGTTTTTTAAACCGCCTATTCACCTCCCCTCTAGACGACATCGTTGGTCTTTCAAAATGGCAGTGCAAGATTTCATCCTACAAGCAATCATTTCGACATTACCTAATCCTTCTAGGATCTAACCCAGCCAGCCTCCCTCGAGCCGCGGCTACTTACATTCATCATTGGAGGAAAAAGAGAACTTAACGAAGTACTCTTGTTCCCGCCGTCGTGGCTGGCCGAAGATCTGTGAGCCGCTTACCTCCTCGGAGACCAGAGGTGGAGCTCAAAAAGTGTGTGTGTTGGGTGGTGGAGGTTTCGATCCAGGCGGTGAGAATGGAGGGTAGAAATAGGGGAGGATGCTCGGTGGGAGGTGACATAACCCTAAACCCTAATCCTTCGAGCCCCCTTTGTGGAATTGCATGATCTAGTCAGTTCAACCATAAGACCGATCGAATGGAAGTTTTTGGTTTTTTAGAAGGCGCACATATTTATTTTTAAATATTGCGTTGGCTAGGATTTGAACCAGTACCTTGTGAGTCTGATACCATGTGAAATTGCATGCTCTAGCCAGTTCAACCATAACACCGATTTAACGGAAGAGACTAGATAATTATATTCAATACACTTTTCCCATTTCACCGCACAACGCGTGTGCTCGTGGCATCTCCTTGCTCGATCGCGCTCATGCAGGTAAAAATGTCTTTTCACATTCACGAATTGGAAGACGAAAATACCTTGTTAGAAACGACCAATTCACCTAATTCAGGGCTTGGTCCAAGGGTGCTTCAAGGACTAAGACCTTCCAGCTCAGTTTTATCTTGGCATGTTCGACCCAAATAAGGTAGATGCTACCAAACGCATTCCAATTGTGCACACGAGATGGAATCTTAACAAGCAGACGACGATATCATCTACTCTGACGACACTATTTGTCATTGCTGAGAGCCGCTCATTTAGCTCACCGGGTCAATTAAGTGGTCACTACTCACTACTAGTGTGGGCAAATCCTGCTCTTCCGCTTCCAGGTCTCGGCCAGTGACTCGTCAGCGCCCGCTTTGTTCCCCTGCCGCCGAGACTGCGAGCTCCGAGGCGCCATGGCGGAAAGCCTACTGATTCCTCGCGTCAAGCTCGGCACCCAGGGACTGGAGGTGATTTTCCCCTCGCCCTCTCGCTCGACTAGTCGTCCGATTCCGATTTAGACATCCTTCTCCTGTCTCGCACTGAATCGAATGACCCAAGGTGTCTAAGCTGGGGTTCGGGTGCATGGGCCTGACGGGCGCGTACAACTCCCCGCTCGGCGACGACGCCGGGATCGCCGTCATCGCGCACGCCTTCCGCCGCGGCGTCACCTTCTTCGACACCTCCGACGTCTACGGCCCCCACACCAACGAGACCCTCCTCGGCAAGGTCGGCTCTTTGATTTCCTGGTTCCTTTCTCGACTTTTTTCCCTTCCGTGCCCGAGGAGAATCAGGCTGAGTGCGCGAATCTTGGCTGGCCCAGGCGCTGAAGCAGCTGCCGCGGGAGCAGGTGCAGGTGGCCACCAAGTTCGGGATCCAGCGGGACGCCCACGGCACGGGCACCGTCTGCGGCCGCCCGGAGTACGTGCGCGCCTGCTGCGAGGCCAGCCTGCGCCGCCTCGGCGTGGACCACATCGACCTCTACTACCAGCACCGCATAGACACCACCATCCCCATCGAGGACACAGTCTCTTCTTGCTCGCTGCCCCCCCGTTCTTCATCAATTCCTTCAGCCTGAATCCTGTGTTAGATTGGTGCGGTTGCTCACTTGTAATTCTTGGCTGAAACTGATGTAGATTGGTGAGCTCAAGAAGCTGGTGGAGGAAGGGAAGGTCAAGTACATTGGGCTATCGGAGGCGAGCCCCGACACCATCAGGCGTGCTCACGCCGTGCACCCGATCACCGCCGTGCAGATGGAGTGGTCTCTGTGGGCTCGCGACATCGAGCCCGAGATTGTGCCTCTCTGCAGGTGAATTCAGAATTACAAGTTCTGCTTATGCAGTTCTATAATCGATATCCTGGTTGATTGATTGATTATGTAAAGAAACTGATTCATGTGTTCTGTGGACCTCAGAGCATTGGGGATTGGAATTGTTCCTTACAGCCCGATTGCTCGTGGATTTTTCGGTGGAAGAGGGGTCACAGAACAAGTGTCTGCTGAATCTAATCTGGTGCAGATACAACCAGTTGCTTTCTGCACCAGTCAATTATTTTCAGTTACTTCCTCGCAAAAAAATATTTTTTCAGTAACTTGGGCCTAAACCTTTATACTATTTTCTTGTTTTTTAGAAAGGACATCCACGGTTTTCAGCAGAAAATCTGGAGAAGAATAAGATTCTTTATCTGAAAATGGAAGAACTGGCCAAGAAGCACCAGTGCAGCCCTGCCCAGCTAGCTTTAGCTTGGGTTCTGCATCAAGGGGATGATGTGGTTCCGATACCAGGTTAATGTTGCAATCCATTTCCATGTTATTCATAGCATTTAGTGTTAAACATGTACCATAATTTTATCTAGTTCTCAGTTCACACGGTGGGCGGAAAAGGTGAAGATTGTCTTGCTTCCATGTGCTTCCTGATAAAAGTGAAACACGTAGTTCTAATAAAACTTGGTGAAATATAAGAGATACAAACAAGTATATTTCATTTGCAATCTACCTTTCTTTGGCAGAGTTATCATGGTAATATGAGCACCCTCTGAGATATGTGGTCTTTTGCTCCACAGAGTGCTGATGTTAATTTTAAACTGAACTGTAAAATGTTTTGGCACCTTAGAACAGGGCCTATTTTATCCACGAAGAAAACTCTTGAATTTGTTTTGCACCCAAGTTCCAAACAAATACTACATCAGTAGTCATGCTCATTTTTTCAGTATACCAGCATCTGATCACTAACAAATATGCTCTACAATTTCCCAGGGACAACTAAGATCAGGAATCTAGACTCCAACATTGACTCTGTAAAGGTAAAGCTAACGGAAGATGAACTGAAAGAAATCAGCGACCAGATACGGGAAGAAGATGTGGCCGGTGGAAGGCAGTATACTTCTTTTGCGCATACCACCTGGAATTATGCGGACACACCAAAGAAGTAACCCTACAAAGATTGTAGAGACAGTGATATGTGCAGAAAAAACAACCATGCCACGCTATATGCTATTTTGCTGAATGGTGGTGCCTGTATCTTGTGAATGCCCCCCTGCTCAATAATGTACTACGAATAAAGACAGGTGTACTGTCTCCAGGAACCATGTAAACTTCTGTTTGAAGACTGATACTGTAATAGTTATGTGACATAGTTCTCTAGCTCCAGGTCCTTGTTCTTCTCTCTCACCTAGTATCAACTAGTGGCTAGGGGGTTGTGGTCAAGGGTGAAGGCCTATGTGAGAAAGGTATTTGTATCATGCTAGCATTTCTCCAGCACAGCTGCACTTGTAATTAAGAATGTTGCCATCATTGCTATAGCGGAGACAACTCACGAGATAGTGGCGCTGCAGAGGAAATCACTCCGATTTCCTAGACTCTACCCTGGAAAACATAATAGGATAGTAAGTTATGTCCTGATGATTATGAATAAGATAGCAGGAAAATAAAATATATCACGCGGGAAGAACTAAAAACTACACAGTTTCAGTACCATCTGAATGAGGATTTCTTTCCCGGCACTTGAACCGGGTACAGAAAAGAATATGCATTGGTCTCATCTACTAGCATATAGCCATCTTCACATCGTCATCCATCTCGGCAACAGCATAGGATTCTATATGGTCATCAAGACCAAAGCACTTGCAGATGAGAAAGGAAAAAATAGAAGGAAAGCGTGTATCGCAATATTCCATTGTTGTTCCAACACATTAAGGATAAAAATCATCAAACCATCTTAAGCTGAACAATGGCATGTCCTCAAATTAGCATATCTTTGACACTCTCACAATGTCAGGATCCGAGTTGTCGATCAAGAATTCGTAGGGAGAAGAAAGTAGAGCAGGCGTTCCGGCGGCGCTGCCATGGGGAAGAAGGGGGGACTCGGATACAAAATATTAGGGTTTATTCATAGCGTGCCTCCCATCCTCCCACTCTGACCTTTATAAATCAGAGCAGGACCATGCTTAGTGATAAGTTCAAAGATTACAGAGATAAAGCGCGATTAGCGCGGGAATAATCAAAGTTCAAAACGTTACACTCTCATCCGTTGGATCTTCCGCCTGGCAACCTCGACCCTTGGATAACTGAAGAAGATCCCTCTATCACCAGGCGTCAGGAGGCGATCCTGACAATGCCCCCCCTTGAGACAAGTCCTCAGGGCTTGAACGCAGGGAATGTCTTCGTGATGAAGTCAGCGTCTTCCCACGTAGCATCGTCTTCTGTCATGCCTTCCCACTTGATAAACCATTGGGGCACCGGGACATCATAGTCTCCTTCACGTCTTGGTACCTGTCGACGTTGTAGGATAGATATAGGTGCAAATTTGATCATACCTGATGGAGTGACCAATGGCAGATTGGCTGATGGAATGGCCCTAGGTCCAATGTGCTTCTTGAGGTGACTGACATGGAAGACATCATGGAGCAGAGTGCCTGCTGGCAACTGTAGTTTGTAAGCACGTTTGCCGACAGTTTGAATTATTTTGAACGGTCCATACCACTTAGGGGCTGTTTGGTTCAGGGGATATGTTTAGGGGATGAGGATATCCCCAACCACCTGGTTAGGGGTAGCCACTTTTTTTGTTTGGCTGTGTAGGATGAAAACTGGTTAGTGGTAGCCATTTTTTTGTTTGGTTTGAAGGATGAGAAGTGGATGAGTGGTTGTATTGACCTTTTTGATTTAGATGGTGAGATTACCCCGTAGGCATGAAATAAGCTCTGGCCGGATGACCACAAAATCTTCAGAAGCAAGCAGTGTTGCTCCTGTATAAACCAGAGAGAATTCAGTTTAGCAAGATAGATGGAATAGAGAGGGGCGAGCGGAGCATCCCAGGCTACCGGCCTGGCCTCCTCTGCTGTCCCATCACAAGCCACACATACACAGGGAGAGAGAGGGAACAGAGAAAGGGCGAGCTGAGCCACTGCATCGTCGCCCCTCCCAGGAAGTCGTCGCTGCCGTCCCATCTTGGCCGCCGTGAGCTCCACTCCGTCCCATCTTGGCATTCAGCGCCGACCGAGCTAGGAGTGCTGCCGCCGCCAATGTTCGGCCAGCGCAGCTATCAATCTTCTTGCCACCGCCACCTCTGATTCACGAGAGGGGGAGTGGGGAGAGATGGGGAAAGAGATGGTGTCAGTTTTTTTCTCCTTTTCGTGGGTCGGCGAGCGACCGAAATTGGCGTGGGTGAGGCTTGCACGCGCGAGCCACAAGTGGTTGGCCACATCCGGCAGATTTCAGCGGATGAGCTGAGCCACCGTTTTAGAGGTATATTCCGGGAATCTGGTTATCCATAACCCCTGTCATCCTTTGAACCAAACGAATGGCAACCATTTTTTCAGTGGCTATCCCTATCCACCGGAGGATATCCCCTAAACCAAACAGGCCCTTAGATGCAAGCTTTAGTGGATTTCCTTGGCCCATAGCAGTTTCCCTTTGAGGGATCATTTTAAGGTATACCATGTTACCCAATTGGAAGGATCTAGGAGTCCTTTTTTGATCAGCATACTTCTTCATGGTTGTCTGTGCTTTAGCCAACTTGTGCTGCAGTTGAAGTATCACTTTTTCCCTATCATGTAGTGTGTCCTGAGCTGCTGAGGACAATGTAACTGGTGCTGGTAACTCTGTAAGGAGGGGAGGAGCATACTCATACAATGCCTCAAATGGGGACATTTTGATGGAAGTGTGATAACTGCAATTGTACCAGAACTCAGTCGCAGGGAGATAGGCACTCCATTTCTTGGGTTGTTGGAAGGCCATGCACCTCAGATATTGTTCCATACACTGGTTGATCCTCTCAGTTTGTCCATCAGATTCTGGATGGTATGCTGTTGAGAAATGGAGTGATATCTTCAGGGCAGAAAAAATTTCCTTCCATAATTTGCTGAGGAAGACATTGTCCCTATCTGTGGTAATGACTGTTGGAGGTCCATGCAATTTGATGATATTTTTGATGAATAAATCAGCTACGCGCTTGCACAAGTATAAGGATGTGATAGGGGTAGGAAATGAGCATACTTAGTGAGTCTGTCAACCACCACTAGAATCACATTTTTTACTTTAGAAAGTGGTAGTCCCTCAACAAAGTCCATACTGATTTCAGACCACTTCTGCTTGGGAATATCCAAAGGGTCCAGTAGTCCTGGGTACTGTAGTTTTTCAGTTTTGGATATCTGGCACACTGGGCAAGCAGCAATTTTATCAGTGACATATTGCTTCATTTTGGGCCAATAGAAAATGTGTTTGAGCTTATGGTAGGTGACTCTTGTGCCAGAGTGTCCTCCAAAGACTGAGGAGTGGAATGTATCAAACACTTTTTGCTTGAGATCAGTAGAGGCTCCTATGTACAATCTTCCCTTATATCTGAGAATTCCAGATTGGACTGAGAAATGTGCATGGCTAATGGGGTTAACAGTTACCTCTTGTAGCAGCTTGGTACTAGTGTCATCTCCCAAGTAAGAAGTGATTATATCATTGGTCCATGATGGAATTGCTACAGCAAGTGCTTGACAGTTGTCTTGTTCCTCTTGCACATCCACTGGTTGATATTTTCTGGACAGTGCATCAGCAGCAGAATTTTCAGTGCCTTTCTTGTATTGTATAGAGTAATCAAACTCTAAAAGTTTCAGCATGAGCTTGTGTTGGATCCCTTCCAATAATCTTTGGCTTGCTAAGTATTTGAGGCTGCATTGGTCAGTCTTTATTACTAGTTTATTGCCCAGGAAATAATGCCTCCATTTTTTTAGTGCTTCCAGAATAGCAAGAGCTTCCTTTTCATATACTGACATAGCTGCATTTTGGGGCCCAAGGCACGACTGAAATAAGCTAGTGGCTTGGATTCTTGCATCAGTACAGCTCCCAGGCCTGTGTCACAAGCATCTGTTTCCAGGACAAAAGGGAGGTTGAAATTTGGTAATGCCAATAGTGGGGGTTGAGACATGACTTCCTTTAGTCTGTCAAATGCAGCTTGATGCCCAGCTTCCCATGAGAAGGAATTTTTCTTGAGTGCTTGATGCAGGGGTTGGCAGATCAAAGCATAGTGAGGAATAAAACGTCTGTAGTATCCAGCTAAGCCCAGAAATCCTCTTAACTGCTTGACTGTCTGAGGAGTTTTCCAATCAATAATATCCTGTATTTTTGAGGGATCAGTAGCTACCCCATGACCAGAAACTATATGCCCTAGATATTCCACTTGAGGTTGCTCAAAATTGCATTTAGCTAGCTTGGCCTTGAGGCTGTGTTCTCTGAATACTTGGAGTACAATCTGCAGGTGTTGTAGATGTTCCTCCTTGTTCTTGCTATAGACTAGCACATCATCAAAGAAAACCAAAACAAATTTCCGGATATAAGGAGAGAAAATAGTGTTCATCAGCTGCTGGAATGTTGCAGGGGCATTGCATAACCCAAATGGCATGACAAGATACTCATAATGTCCCAAATGAGTAGAGAAGGCAGTTTTCTCTATGTCAGCTTCATGCATCCTGATTTGGTGATAACCAGATCAGAGATCAAACTTGGAGAAGAGTTGTGCTCCCTGTAGCTCATCCAGTAGATCTTCAATCACAGGGATAGGGAACTTGTTCTTGATTGTTTGCTCATTGAGTCCCCTGAAATCAGTACAAAGCCTCCAGGACTTATCCTTTTTCTTGACCAGCACGATAGGAGAAGAATAAAGGCTAGTACTCAATCGAATTTCTTTGTTTTGCAGCATCTCTTGGATGATTTTTTCCACTGCAGTTTTTTGGCTGTGAGACATTCTGTAGGGCCTGATATTTGGTGGTTGCTTGCCTGGTAATAGAGGAATGTGGTGGTCTTATTCTCTAGGAGGTGGCAGTCCCTGTGGTGCCTCAAATATATCACTGAATTGTAGCAGTAGTTCCTGAACAACATCAGATACAGGTGCATCAGATTTGCTGTTCTGCTGAATGTCTTCCCCTTGTGCATAACACAATAAGTAACCAGTTGCTCCTTGTGCTAGCAGCTTACAGCATTGTTCAGAGGAAATGAGCAGCTTGTCAGTAGGAAGTAGGTGATCATGGAATGTGAGTAGTTTCTCCTGGACACCAATAGTTAGTTTCCTTTCCACAAAGTCAAAGGTGACTGGGTTGTGTTGCTTAAACCAATTTATTCCCAGTATTACATCAGCTCCTTGCAGCTCCAGGATTCTGAAATTTGTGACAAATTTGATTCCTTGGACAGTAAAAGGGCAATTGTATGCTATAAACCCATAGGATAGGATTCCACCACCTGCCACTGTAACTGTTCTTTCTGCAATAGTTGTCAATGGAATCTTGTGCTTTTGTGCAAAGTTCAAGTCCATGAATGTACTTGTGCCGCCTGTATCTGCCAAGGCCACTGCCTGTGCGTTACTGAAATTGAGGAGAAGGGAGATTGTAGAATCACTTGGACTGCCACTATATGCTGCTGCAGAGATGCACATTGCTGCTTCATCAGGGGGCATTGCTTGTGGTGGTATGTCTTGTTGTGGAGTTGGAGCTTGTTCAGGAAGGACCATAACTTGCTGGATAGCTGGTGGTGGAGGATCTATCAACAAGGGGCCTTGGTTCTCTTCTTCTTCATCATAACCCTGCAACTCAATCATATTCAAAGTCCTTTGCATCTGAGGGCATCTGTGACCCAAGAAGAAATTCTCATTGCAATACCAACACAATCTTGGTCCTCTATTGTTGTTTGGTGGCCTGTTGCGATTTTCTCTCGGTGGCTGGGGACGTTGGTTTGGTTACTGCTGAGGGTACATTCGAGGAGCAGGTGCAATAGGAGCTGCTTTCTTGACATTCAGTAAGTATGCTTGTTCATATTTCCTTGCATACCAATAAGCTGACAATAGTGTCTCAGGCTTCTGGCACTGCACTAAATGCTTGATACTGTCTTTAAGCCCACTGGTGAATCGATCCACGAAGAAATCTTGTGGCAAGTAGCTGCGCTCTCTTTTCATCTGCGTCATCCACTGCTCATACTGATCAATATATGCATTCACTGTAGTGGTTTGCTTGAGCAGTTGGAGCTGATCCATAGGATCGTTTGCTGTTGCATCCGGGAAACGATCAATCAGCACCTGGCTGAGTTCTTGCCATGTCAGTGTCTGCAAGTGTAACCCAGAGCTGCTGATCCAGGTTTTTGCTTGTCCTCTGATGTGAGCCAATCCCCACTTGACTCTGCTGGCCGTAGGTATGTCGACCAAATCGAATACGTCCTCACACTCCAGTAACCAAGCTCTTGGTGCATCCCCTGTAAAGATCGGCAACTCCACATGGGGTGTACGGAGGTGCAAGTCATTGTTTGTGTGATGCGGCTGAAAGCGGTTTTGTGGGAAGGATTGGTTTGGGGAATGGTTGTGGGTGTATGGCATGGGTTGGTGTAGTGGTTGGCTATGTGGTAGCTGTGGCTGGGTGCTGTGACTGGGATTTAGGTTGGTTTGGGTGGTGGTGGGGTGTAGCGATGGTGTAGGGATTTGTGAGGTAGGCGCAGGCTGGTAATAGTGGGGTTGGGTGGTGGGGTTTGTTCGTTGCACTTGGATCTGCCGCGAGGACGATGCCGTGGAGGTGGACACGATGGGCTCGCTCTCCGTGCTCACGGCTTTCTGTCGAGCATCCTGCGTGCTTGGTGGTAGTGGCAGCTGGGCGGGTGTTAGCCGTCCTAGGGTGGGTGGGAAAGGAGGCGGATTTTGTGTTGGTGGTGTGTCTTGTGGTGTGGAAACCTCCGGGATAGGTGAAATGTTCGAGCTTGAGCGTGGAGGAGGCGTCACAAAGGTAGGAGCTTGGCCAGTATCGAGTTGGAGATTACCGTCCGGCTGCGTAAGCTTATCGATGCTGGTCTGCATCCGCTCCATCAACGCCACCGTGCTACCCATCTGGTTCGTGAGCATGTTGATGGAGGCCGTGGACTCAGCCTGGTAGTTGCGGAGGTGCCGCCCCACGGATCGCGCATCCCGCTCCTAGCGTTGCTGTGCTCTGAGCGCGGCGAGCTCAGCGTCCGTTGTCGACGCCGATCCAAGGACTGGTGCATCCTCGTTGCTTCAATCCCGTGACGAATTGCGAGAATGGGACGAGGTCCTGGATCTGGTCCAGCCCGCCATGGTCGGAGAGAAGTGGGTGGGAGGGTGGTAGATTTGGGAGGGAGGGAGGGCTTCGCCGTTGCTAGCCCGAGGTCCGAGAACCGACTGCTCTGATACCACCTTGTCAGGATCCGAGTTGTCGATCAAGAATTCGTAGGGAGAAGAAAGTAGAGCAGGCGCTCCGGCGGCGCTGCCATGGGGAAGAAGCGGGGACTCGGATACGTAATATTAGGGTTTATTCATAGCGTGCCTCCCATCCTCCCACTCCTGCCCTTTATAAATCAGAGCAGGACCACGCTTAGTGATAAGTTCAAAGATTACAGAGATAAAGCGCGATTAGCACGGGAATAATCAAAGTTCAAAACGTTACACTCTCAGCCGTTGGATCTTCCGCCTGGGGACCTCGACCCTTGGATAACTGAAGAAGATCCCTCTGTCACCAGGCGTCAGGAGGCGACACACAATGAGTCCCACAGTTAAAGAGTGAACATGATTATGCACTAGTACCCTCACCTGAAACCAGGAGAACAATTGCAAAAGAGGAAACGAGGTCGGACAACACGTAAATTGGGAAAATATGCAGAATCTCTTAATTTTTTTGAAGACATGGTCGACTTGAGAATTCCATTAACCAAGGAGGTCTACTCGTCCTTGATTTGTTCATATGTCAAACAGGTAAGTGAGTGTTGCTTTTATTATCTGTCTAGCTATCTCTAAAGGGTTGCTATGCTAACGACGATTCTCGTACAGGGCAAACTAACTGAAGCAGGATCAACTTTTAGCTCAATGAAAGAATCTGGC
Source organism: Lolium rigidum (assembly GCF_022539505.1). Taxonomy (NCBI): domain Eukaryota; kingdom Viridiplantae; phylum Streptophyta; class Magnoliopsida; order Poales; family Poaceae; genus Lolium; species Lolium rigidum. The sequence goes on along the minus strand of NC_061513.1, from coordinate 164,026,157 downwards.
TGCTTCCCTGATGTTTTGACATATACTGCAATGATTCAAGCCTATAGTGATGATGGTAAGACCCTTTTAGGTTGCAATAACATTTAACCAAATAGAACTGCTCATGTTTTTTTTTTGGATCATAAGGGAGTTGGAGGAGTGCGTGGGACCTATTCAAAGAGATGGAAGGAAATGCTATACAACCAGATGCCATTATATGCTCAGCCCTCATGGAAGCATTGAATAATGGAAGCCAACATGAAAGGGTCCTTCAATTGATGGAATTCATGAAGGAAAAATGCATCCCATTAAACCAAAAGGCTTATTTTGAGATAATAGCTTCATGCAGCATGTATGTGTATCTAAGTCTTAGGTTGAACAAGCAGTTCTGAATTCGTAGCTAGGTTTATTACTTGAAAAGTGCTTCCCTCTGCTATTATGGTAATTAACTTGCTCTATGTACATTTGGGCTGTGGACTAATGCCATGTTATTTGTGGATTTAGAGCATCTCCAGTCGCGTCCCCCAAAGCGATTTGGAACGCGCCGGACAAAAAAACGTCCCCAGCCGCGTCCCCCAAAGCCGTTTTTTGTCCGGCGCGCGCCTCCTCTCCGGCCCGCAGTTCTCTGAATTGGGCGTGCAAGAACAGGAAACTAGCACGCAGGCTTCTTCCTGGATTCAACTTGTTATGTCAACTCAAATTTACCCTAATTCTTAAAATGAATACAACTTGTTATGTAAACTTAAATTCAAAGACTTAAATCACAATCATAGCATAAGGGGGTACGTAATACCACATAATCCAGTAAATCATGCATCATTCGGATCTTCAACCAGTGCCCTTATCGGACAAGGATGCAATTTTTCAGAACTCGAGGTCCTGGGTGCGTTCGCAGTTCATTCGTAGTTCGAACGCGGTAGAAAATGAACTTCATGAAGTTCTAGATACCCTATAAAAGCTAGTTTATCAGAATAAAAACAATCTTTTGAAAAAATGATTACGAAAACATGCATTGCCCACGACTTTCTGGTATATGATTGTAGCTAGTACATCAAACACTCATTCTTATAATGAACTTGTTGAGTATGCTCGTACTCATCCTTCGTTTGAATTCCATTTTTACTGTGAGAATAACATCGGGGAGGCCAACGAAGGAGATGAAGATACCGAGTACGTTTACTATATGGCATCGAAGAAGTCAACCAGGAAGCCAAGGAGTAGTAGTAGTATCACTAAAGATAGTTAGTCGGGCATCACCAAACCTTATAAAATAAAGCTACTCGAGTTCGTCATGGCACTTAGTTTACGATTTACCATTTGTTCTAAGTTAAGTCGAGTGATGATCCACAAGTATAGGGGATCGCAACAGTCTTAGAAGGAAGTAAAATCCAAATTTATTGAGTCAACACAAGGGGAGACGAAGAATACTTATAAGCCTTAACAGCGGAGTTGTCAATTCAGCTGCACCTGAAAAAGCACTAGTAGCAGGGGTGATGTGAAAGCAACACTAAAATGAGAGCAGTAGTAATAGTAACACAACAGCAGTAGCAGTAACACAGAGGCAATGGCACCAGAAAGTATTCCAGTGCGGAGTTGACTGTAGAGCAATGATGATGACAGAAGGATCGGGGTTCCCAACTATCTACACTAGTGGTAACTCTCCAAATAACATGTGTGGGATGAACAAATTACAGGTGGGCAATTGATAATTGTGAGGGCATGACAATGCATGCTATGATAAGATAACGTTTGTTGTAGTATTTAATTGGGCATTACAACATAATACATAGACCGTAATCCAGCTGTGTCTATGACTAATAATCCACCTTCAGGCTATCCTCCGAACCCCTTCCAGTATTAAGTTGCAAGCAATAGATTATCGCATTAAGCAATGTGTGTAAAGTAAACAATAGAATTATCCTTAGATAAAACATTGTTGTTTTCTCCCTAGTAGCAACAACACATCTACAATCTTCGAAGTTATTGTCACTCTTCCAGATTACTAGAGGCATGAACCCACTACCGAGCATAAATACTCCCTCTTGGAGATACAGGCAACTACTTGCAGGGTAACTACAAGTACCGGAGAGCATGCATGATCTTAAATAACAGTAGTATGATAATATGATGAACAATCTGATCACAATTCCACAATTTATCGGATCCCAACAAACACAACACCAATTACATCATATGGATCTCAATCATGTAAGGCAACTCATGAGATCATTGTATTGAAGTACATGGGAGAGAGAGTCCCAACTAGCTACAACCGAGAACCTGTAGTCCAGGGGGAACTACTCACGAACCATCATCGAGTAGAAGTGGAGGCGGTGGAGTCGATGGAGATGGCTTCGGGCGTCAATCCCCGTCCCGGTAGGGTGCCGGAACATGAACTTCTGACCCCCAAAAATTGTCTGGACGATGGCGGCGGCGATGAAACTTTTTGTGGACGGAGGCTCTGGTATCTAGGGTTTTCCCGAGATCGTGAATAAATAGGCGGAAGGGTGAGGTCGGTGGAGGCCAGGGGGCCCACACCTGCCCTAGGTGCGGCCCGGGCCTAGGACGCTCCTAGGGGTGGTCTGGCCGCCCTATGGCCTTTCTTCGTCTCTCCTTCAAACTTCGTCTTTGTTACGGTAAAATAGGCACTTCGGCTTTTGTTTCGTCCAATTCCGAGAAGATTTCATGTACAACTTTTCTGAAACCAGAAACAGCAGAAAACAGGAAACTGACACTGTGGCATCTTGTCAATAGGTTAGTGCCGGAAAATGTATAAAAGTGCAACGAAGTGTAAGCAAAACATAGTGGAATTGGTGTAAAACAAGCATGGAGCATAAAAAATTAAAGATACTTTTGAGATGTATCATCGAGTCAAACTAGAGTTACTAAGTTACCCTCTCATGACCAAGGAGGAACTCTAGTGTGATGTACATTTGTGGCTTGTAATATTAAGTGCTTGAATAAAGACATGCAATGTTTCTGTTGTACTACTCTAAAGAATGCAATATTTACAAATTGGTACTTTACAACTGTTATGTCAACAACTTACGTACTACCACATGCAACGGTATGTTGGGTCACCGCAGAACTCCTACGGCGTGGGTCGTCAGGTGATCACACAGGGCCATCGATGGAGCTCGTAAATTTGATTTTTTTGGCTACGTGGCCCTCTCCAAACAAGGTAATGTTCAACTGGCCCTCTCAAGTCTTTTTTTTCCTGGCCTATTCTCCTTGCTCTGTCTACTTCGAGTTGCTTGGTGTTGACTTCTACTAGCCATTGGGTGGATGTTATGCATCAAGGTACCTTAGAGCATCTCCAGCCGCATCATCCAAAGCGTCCCTCAAACGGCTCTTGATCGAGCATTTGGGGGACGTGTTTTGTTCGTGCCGCGTTTGGAGGACGTCGCTCCCCAGTCGTGTCCCTCAAACGCCGCCCCCAAACTTTTTTATAGAGTTTTCTAAAACACAACCATTTATTAAATATAGCATACAAATAAATATGTTTGCCGAGATTGTTTTTAAATTAAAATATAACAAACAATAAAACAATTAAACAAATGTAATCAATGGGGCTAGATCAAGGTGCCGCGGCATTTGCTGATAATCCTTTGATCATCCACATATGCTCAATGAGATCATTTTTAAGTTGCTCGTGAACATTGCTGTCACGGATCTCTGCATGCATGGTGAGGAAATCAGCAAAATCTGCAGACAACTCATGATCAACTGATGCGTGCAGTCGACACGTCCGTTGGGAACCCCAAGAGGAAGGTGTGATGCGTACAGTAGCAAGTTTTCCCTCAGAAAGAAACCAAGGTTTATCGAACCAGTAGGAGCCAAGAAGCACGTTGAAGGTTGATGGCGGCAGAGTGTAGTGCGGCGCAACATCAGGGATTCCGGCGCCAACGTGGAACCTGCACAACACAATCAAAGTACTTTGCCCCAACGTAACAGTGAGGTTGTCAATCTCACCGGCTTGCTGTAAACAAAGGATTAGATGTATTGTGTGGAAGATTGTTTGCGAAGAACAGTAAAGAACAATTGCAGTAGATTGTATTTCAGATGTAAAGAATAGGACCGGGGTCCACAGATCACTAGTGGTGTCTCTCCCATAAGATAAGTAGATGTTGGGTGAACAAATTACAGTTGGGCAATTGACAAATAAAGAAGGCATAACAATGCACATACATATATCATGATGAGTACTATGAGATTCAATCGGTGGCATTACGTACATAGACCGCTATCCAGACATGCATCTATGCCTAAAAAGTCCACCTTCGAGGTTATCATCCGAACCCCTCCAAGTATTAAGTTGCAAACAACAGATACAATTGCATTAAGTATGGTGCGTAATGTAATCAACACAAATATCCTTAGACAAAGTATCGATGTTTTATCCCTAGTGGCAACGACACATCCACAACCTTAGAACTTTCCGTCACCTGTCCCGGATTTAATGGAGGCATGAACCCACTATCGAGCATAAATACCCCCTCTTGGAGTCACAAGTATCAACTTGGCCGCAGCCTCTACTAGCAACGGAGAGCATGCAAGAACATAAATAACATATATGATAGATAGATAATCAACTTGACATAGTATTCAATATTCATCGGATCCCAACAAACACAACATAAAGGATTACAAATAGATGATCTTGATCATGATAGGCAGCTCACAAGATCTAACATGATAGCACAATGAGGAGAAGACAACCATCTAGCTACTGCTATGGACCCATAGTCCAGGGGTGAACTACTCACACATCGATCCGGAGGCGATCATGGCGATGAAGAGACCTCCGGGAGATGATTCCCCTCTCCGCGCAGGTGCCGGAGGCGATCTCCCGAATCCCCGAGATGGGATTGGCGGCGGCGGCGTCTCCGGAAGGTTTTCCGTATCGTGGCTCTCGGCACCGGGGTTTCGCAACGAAGGCTTTAAGTAGGCGGAAGGGCAGGTCAGGAGGCGTCACGAGGGCCCCACACAACAGGGCCGCGCGGGCCCCTCGTAGGCCGCGCCGCCCCACGTGGCGGCGCCCGTGGCCCCACTTCGTCTCCTCTTCGGACTTCGGAAGCTTCGTGGAAAAATAGGCCCCCGGGCGTTGATTTCGTCCAATTCCGAGAATATTTCCTTACTAGGATTTCTGAAACCAAAAACAGCGTAAAACAAGAATCGGCTCTTCGGCATCTCGTCAATAGGTTAGTGCCGAAAATGCATAATAATGACATATAATGTGTATAAAACATGTGAGTATCATCGTAAAAGTAGCATGGAGCATAAGAAATTATAGATACGTTTGGGACGTATCAAGCATCCCCAAGCTTAGTTCCTACTCGCCCTCGAGTAGGTAAACGATAACAAAGATAATTTCTGAAGTGACATGCTATGATAATCTTGATCATACTATTGTAAAGCATATGAGATGAATGCAGCGATTCGAAGAAATGATGAAGATAATGAGTAAACAAATGAATCATATAGCAAAGACTTTTCATGAATAATACTTTCAAGACAAGCATCAATAAGACTTGCATAAGAGTTACTCATAAAGCAATAAATTCAAAGTAAAGATATTGAAGCAACACAAAGGAGATATAAGTTTCAGCGGTTGCTTTCAACTTTAACATGTATATCTCATGGATAATTGTCAACACAAAGTAATATAACAAGTGCAATAGGTAAACATGTAAGAATCAATGCACACAGTTGATACAAGTGTTTGCTTCTGGGATAGAAAGGATAGGCAAACCGACTCAACAATAAAGTAAAAGATAGGCCCTTCGCAGAGAGGAAGCATTGATTACTATATTTGTGCTAGAGCTTTTTATTTTGAAAACAAGAAACAATTTTGTCAACGGTAGTAATAAAGCATATGTGTTATGTATAAGACATCTTATAAGTTGCAAGCCTCATGCATAGTATACCAATAGTGCTCGCACCTTGTCCTAATTAGCTTGGATTAACACGGATTATCATTGCATAGCATATGTTTCAACCAAGTGTCACAAAGGGGTACCTCTATGCCGCATGTACAAAGGTCTAAGGAGAAAGCTCGCATTGGATTTCTCGCTTTTGATTATTCTCAACTTAGACATCCATACCGGGACAACATAGACAACTGATAATGGACTCCTCTTTAATGCATAAGCATTCAACAACAATTAAAATTCTCATAAGAGATTGAGGATTGATTGTCCAAACTGAAACTTCCACCATGAATCATGGCTTTAGTTAGCGGCCCAATGTTCTTCTCTAACAGTACGCATACTCAAACCATATGATCATGAAAATCGCCCTTACTTCAGACAAGACGAACATGCATAGCAACTCACATGATATTCAACAAGGTAAAAGTTGATGGCATCCCCAGAAACATGGTTACCGCTCAACAAGCAACTTATTAAGAAATAAGACACATAAGTACATATTCTTCACCACGATAGTTTTTAAGGCTATTTGTCCCATGAGTTATATATTGCAAAGACAAAGAATAGAAATTTTAAAGGTAGCACTCAAGTAATGTACTTTGGAATGGCGGAGAAATACCATGTGGTAGGTAGGTATGGTGGACACAAATGGCATGGTTATTGGCTCAAGGATTTGGATGCACGAGAAGAATTCCCTCTCAATACAAGGCTAGGCTAGCAAGGTTGTTTGAAGCAAACTCAAGTATAAAAGGTGCAAGCAAAGCTCACATATGAACATATTGTAACTATTATAAGACTTTACATTGTCTCCTTGTTGTTCAAACACCTCAACCTGAGAAAATATCTAGACTCTAGAGATCAATCATGCAAACCAAATTTTAACAAGCTCTATGTAGTTATTCATTAATGAGTACAAGGTACATGATGCAAGAGCTTAAACATGATCTATATGAGCACAACAATTGCAAAGTATCACATTATTCAAGAAATTAAACCATTTACCACATGCGGTATTTTCCGTTTCCAACCATATAGCAATGAATGAAATAGTCCAACTTTCGCAATGAACATTTAAGATAAAGCTAAGAACACATTTGTTCATACGAAACAGCGGAGCGTGTCTCTCTCCCAAACGAAGAATGCTAGGATCCGATTTATTCAAACAGAAACAAAAACAAAAACAAACAGACGCTCCAAGTAAAGCACATAAGATGTGACGGAATAAAAATATAGTTTCACTAGAGGAACCTGATAAGTTGTCGATGAAGAAGGGATGCCTTGGGCATCCCCAAGCTTAGACGCTTGAGTTTTCTTAAAATATGCAGGGATGAACCACGGGGGCATCGCCAAGCTTTGACTTTTCACTCTTCTTGATCATATTGTATCATCTTCCTCTCTTGACCCTTGAAAACTTCCTCCACACCAAACTCGAAACAAACTCATTAGAGGGTCAGTGCATAATTCATATATTCAGAGGTGACATAATCATTCTTAACACTTCTGGACATTGCACAAAGCTACCGAAAGTTAATGGAACAAAGAAATCCATCAAACATAGCAAAACAGCAATGCGAAATAAAAGGCAGAATCAGTAAAAATGTAACAGTTCGTAAAGACGAATTTTAAAGTGGCACCAGACTTGCTCAGATGAAAATGCCCAAATTGAATGAAAGTTGCGTACATATCCGAGGATCACGCACAGATTTTTTTAATTTATCTACGAGACTATCGCTCAAATTCGTGACAGCAAGAAATATGTTCCTGCACAGCAATCCAAATCTAGTATTGGCTTTACTATCAAAGACTTTACTTGGCACAACAATGCAATAAAATAAAGATAAGGAGAGGTTGCTACATTAATAACAACTTCCAAGACTCAAATATAAAATAAAGTGCAGAAGTAAAATAATGGATTGTCTCCCATAAGCGCTTTTCTTTAACGCCTTTCAGCTAGGCGCAGAAAGTGTGAATCAAGTAACTTCAAGAGATGAAGCTTCAACATCATAATTTGTTCTAATAATAGAATCATAAGGTAACTTCATTCTCTTTCTAGGGAAGTGTTCCATACCTTTCTTAAGAGTAAATTGATATTTAATATTACCTTCCTTCATATCAATGGTAGCACCAACAGTTCGAAGAAAAGGTATTCCCAATATAATGGGGCAAGATGCTTTGCATTCAATATCCAAGACAACAAAATCAACGGGGACAAGGTTATTGTTAACCATAATACGAACATTATCAATCCTCCCCAAAGGTTTCTTTATAGCATTATCAACAAGATTATCATCCAAATAACAATTTTTCAATGGTGGCAAGTCAAGCATATCATAGATTTTCTTAGGCATAACAGAAATACTTGCACCAAGATCACATAAAGCATTACAATCAAAATCATTGACCCTCATCTTAATGATGGGCTTCCAACCATCTTCCAACTTCCTAGGAATACAGGTTTCAAGTTTTAGTTTCTCTTCTCTAGCTTTTATGAGAGCATTTGTAATATGTTTTGTAAAGGCCAAATTTATAGCACTAGCATTGGGACTTTTAGCAAGCTTTTGTAAGAACTTTATAACTTCAGAGATGTGACAATCATCAAATTCTAAACCATTATGATCTACAGCAATGGGATCATTGTCCCCAATATTTTGAAAAATTTCAGCAGCTTTATCAATTTCAGCAGCTTTAGCAAGCTTTCACGCAATTTTGCACGCTTTGCACTAGGAGTAGTAACATTGCCAACACCAATTATTTTACCATTGATAGTAGGAGGTGTAGCAACATGTGAATCATTAACATTACTAGTGGTGGTAATAGTCCAAACTTTAGCTACATTATTATCTTTAGCTAGTTTTTCGTTTTCTTCTCTTTCCCACCTAGCATGCAATTCGGCCATCAATCTAATATTCTCATTAATTCGAACTTGGATGGCATTTGCTGTAGTAACAATTTTATTATCAATATCCTTATTAGGCCTGACTTTCAATTTTAAAAGATCAACATCAGAGGCAAGACTATCAACCTTAGAAGCAAGAATATCAATTTTATCAAGTTTTTCCTCAACAGATTTGTTAAAAGCAGTTTGTGTACTAATAAATGATTTAAGCATGGCTTCAAGACCAGGGGGTACATTCCTATTATTGTTGTAAGAATTCCCATAAGAATTACCATAACTATTACCATTAGCAGAAGGATATGGCCTATAGTTGTTACCTGAATTATTCCTATAAGCATTGTTGTTGAAATTATTATTTTTAATGAAGTTCACATCAACATGTTCTTCTTGGGCAACCAATGAAGCTAAAGGAACATTATTAGGATCAACATTAGATCTACCATTCACAAGCATAGACATAATAGCATCAATCTTATCTCTCAAGGAGGAGGTTTCTTCAACAGAATTTTCCTTCTTACCTTGTGGAGCTCTTTCCGTGTGCCATTCAGAGTAATTTGTCATCATATCATCAAGAAGCTTTGTTGCCGCCCCCAAAGTAATGGACATAAAGGTACCTCCAGCAGCTGAATGCAATAGGTTCCGCGAAGAGAAATTCAGTCCTGCATAAAAGGTTTGGATGATCATCCAAGTAGTTAGTCCATGGGTAGGGCAATTCTTTACCAAAGATTTCATTCTCTCCCATGCTTGAGCAACATGTTCATTATCTAATTGCTTAAAATTCATTATGCTACTTCTCAAAGATATAATTTTAGCGGGAGGATAATATCTACCAATAAAAGCATCCTTACATTTAGTCCATGAATCAATACTACTTCTAGGCAGAGATAGCAACCAATCTTTAGCTCTTCCTCTTAAGGAGAAAGGAAACAATTTTAATTTTATAATGTCACCATCTACATCCTTATACTTTTGCATTTCACATAGTTCAACAAAATTATTAAGATGGGCAGCAAGCATCATCGTAACTAACACCTGAAAATTGCTCTCTCATAACAAGATTCAAGAAAGCAGGTTTAATTTCAAAGAATTCCTGTCGTAGTAGCAGGTGGAGAAATAGGTGTGCATAAGAAATCATTATTATTTGTGCTAGTGAAGTCACACAACTTAGTACTCTCAACAGTACCCATTTTAACAGTAGTAAATAAAGCAAACTAAATAAAGTAAATGCAAGTAACTAATTTTTTTGTGTTTTCGATATAGAGAACAAGACAGTAAATAAAGTAAAGCTAGCAACTAATTTTTTTGTGTTTTTGATATAAGAGCAAACAAAGCAGTAAAATAAAGTAAAGTAAAACAAAGCAAGACAAAAACAAAGTAAAGAGATTGGAAGTGGGAGACTCCCCTTGCAGCGTGTCTTGATCTCCCCGGCAACGGCGCCAGAAAAAGAGCTTGATGCGTGCAGTCGACACGTCCGTTGGGAACCCCAAGAGGAAGGTGTGATGCGTACGGTAGCAAGTTTTCCCTCGAAAGAAACCAAGATTTATCGAACCAAGTAGGAGCCAAGAAGCACGTTGATGGTTGATGGCGGCGGAGTGTAGTGCGGCGCAACACTGGGATTCCGGCGCCAACGTGGAACCTGCACAACACAATCAAAGTACTTTGCCCCAACGTAACAGTGAGGTTATCAATCTCACCGGCTTGCTGTAAACAAAGGATTAAATGTATTGTGTGGAAGATTGTTTGCGAAGAACAGTAAAGAACAATTGCAGTAGATTGTATTTCAGATGTAAAGAATAGGACCGGGGTCCACAGATCACTAGTGGTGTCTCTCCCATAAGATAAGCAGATGTTGGGTGAACAAATTACAGATTGGGCAATTGACAAATAAAGAAGGCATAACAATGCACATACATATATCATGATGAGTACTATGAGATTCAATCGTGGCATTACGACAAAGTACATAGACCGCTATCCAAAGCATGCATCTATGCCTAAAAAGTCCACCTTCAAAGTTATCATCCGAACCCCTCCAAGTATTAAGTTGCAAACAACAGACAATTGCATTAAGTATGGTGCGTAATGTAATCAACACAAATATCCTTAGACAAAGCATCGATGTTTTATCCCTAGTGGCAACAACACATCCACAACCTTAGAACTTTCTCATCATCTGTCCCAGCATTTAATGGAGGCATGAACCCACTATCGAGCATAAATACCCCCTCTTGGAGTCACAAGTATCAACTTGGCCAGAGCCTCTACTAGCAACGGAGAGCATGCAAGAACATAAATAACATATATGATAGATAGATAATCAACTTGACATAATATTCAATATTCATCGGATCCCAACAAACACAACATAAAGGATTACAAATAGATGATCTTGATCATGATAGGCAGCTCACAAGATCTAACATGATAGCACAATGAGGAGAAGACAACCATCTAGCTACTCGCTATGGACCCATAGTCCGGGGGTGAACTACTCACACATCGATCCGGAGGCGATCATGGCGATGAAGAGACCTCCGGGAGATGATTCCCTCTCCGGCAGGGTGCCGGAGGCGATCTCCCGAATCCCCCGAGATGGGATTGGCGGCGGCGGCGTCTCTGGAAGGTTTTCCGTATCGTGGCTCTCGGTACTGGGGGTTTCGCAACGAAGGCTTTAAGTAGGCGGAAGGGCAGGTTAGGAGACGTCACGAGGGCCCCACACAACAGGGCCGCGCGGGCCCCCTGTAGGCCGCGCCGCCCTACTGTGGCGGCGCCCCGTGGCCCCACTTCGTCTCCTCTTCAGACTTCTGGAAGCTTCGTGGAAAATAGGCCCCTGGGCGTTGATTTCGTCCAATTCCGAGAATATTTCCTTACTAGGATTTCTGAAACCAAAAACAGCAGAAAACAGCAACTGGCTCTTCGGCATCTCGTCAATAGGTTAGTGCCGGAAAATGCATAATAATGACATATAATGTGTATAAAACATGCGAGTATCATCATAAAAGTAGCATGGAACATAAGAAATTATAGATACGTTTGGGACGTATCATCAACCTCCGCAAGTGGGCCCTGACACTCATAGGGAGCAAAATGTCTCCTGACATGATTCTTGCGGTCATCCTCGATGATTATGTTATGCATGATCACACAAGCCTTCATCACCCCCCCCTCCACACACACATTTGGCTGTGAGACCATCTTAGTGTAGGGTACCAGACAATTGCAAATTGATCTTGAATCACACCAAATGCCCGCTCGACATCCTTCCTGCAAGCTTCCTATCGTGAAGCAAAGTGGCAATTCTTCTGACCTGATGGAGCCGAGATTTTTTTGACAAAAGTAGCCCATTTTGGATATATACCATCGGCTAGATAATAGCCTTTGGTATATTGGTGGCCATTGATCTCATAGTTGCATGGTGGAGCATGACCTTACACTAGTTTACTGAACACCGGAGACTGCTGCAACACGTTGATGTCATTGTGTGATCCTTCCATGCCAAAGAATGAATGCCAAATCCACATGTCATAATCTGCCACAGCTTTAAGCACCACACTGCAATATCCATGACGCCCTTTGTATATACCTTGCCAGGCAAACGGGTAGTTCTTCCCTGATTAGTGCATGCAATCGATGCTTCCAAGCATTCCAGGGAATCCTCTGGTAGAATTTTGTGCCATGATCCTTGCAGTCTCTTCTTCAGTTGGCCCTCTCAAGTAGTATTTGCTAAACTTTCCCACCGTAGCTCGGCAAAACTTGTACATGCACTCAATGGCAGTAGACTCACTCATGCGAAGGTAGTCGTCCTGTGTATCAGCAGGTGCTCCGTATGCAAGCATTCTCATGGCGGCGGTGCACTTGTGAATCGACGAGAACCCGACAATGCCTACAGCGTCATGCTTCAACTTGAAGTAGTTGTCGAACTCTCGAACGCCATGAAGGATATTCATGAACAAACCCTTGCTCATCATATACCGGCGCTGAAAATTGTCGGCATGTGTTGCCTCATCTGTAAAGTAGTCGTTGTGCAGCCTGGTATGCCCCTCCATCCTCTACCGGGGCTTCGACTTCTTTCACCCCGGCTTTGATCCTCCGCGGCACGGCCTCTTCCGCTTCTCCGCCTCAGCGTCAATCATGTCCTGGAGGGACGCGATGATCAGCAAATTCTCCCGGATGTTGTCGTCGAAGGCTTGCTCGTCCTCCAATAGTCGGACAAGCATCTCGTCATCGCTATCCATGTCTGAAGCAAAATTAATGGTTAAAATTGCGTTGCGGTAGACGAGGGAACGAGCAGCGACCTATCGTGCCTACCTGAAAAGTCGTCGAACACCTTATGTGTGCGAAGGTGGGGCTGATTTGACGCCGCATTCTGGGACGCGCTGGCAAAGCGGCGAAGGCGAAAAGGTCGGCGAGAGAGCCAGCCACAATGACGGTGCCGACTCAGAAGAGATCAACCGTCGAAACGGCCGGAAAATCCAGCGGCGGGGGGGGGGGGGGGGGGGAAGGCGCGGCGAGAAATAAAAGACCCGAACCAATGGTTATGGAAATAGTCGCCGACGGGTGGGAGCTGATACGCGTACAACACGCGTCCGTTGGGAACCCCAAGAGGAAGGTGTGATGCGTACGGCGGCAAGTTTTCCCTCAGAAAGAAACCAAGGTTTATCGAACCAGGAGGAGCCAAGAAGCACGTTGAAGGTTGATGGCGGCGGGATGTAGTGCGGCGCAACACCGGGGATTCCGGCGCCAACGTGGAACCCGCACAACACAACCAAAGTACTTTGCCCCAACGAAACGAGTGAGGTTGTCAATCTCACCGGCTTGCTGTAACAAAGGATTAGATGTATAGTGTGGATGATGATTGTTTGCGAGAGAACGATGAAAGAACAAGTATTGCAAGTAGATTGTATTTCAGATGTAAAGAATGGACCGGGAC
>NC_061513.1:163964099-164012322 GCF_022539505.1 Lolium rigidum | reverse complement strand
GGCCGAGGGCGCGGTTCCGCGGGATGCACAACCGTCCCATGGTCGAGCATTTCTGCTTCTTCGGCCGCACGTCCGTGACCGCCGCCACCGTGAGTATCACCGCCGTCTGCTCCAACTAGTCGTCGAGCAGCTCCTCCAAGTCCGAGTCATCGGAGGAGGACAAATCCTCCAACAAACACAACGCGCACGGGTCCATCTGGAAGGCGCAACAACCGCGGCAAACCATCAGAGCTACGGCGGCAAATCCGCGGCTGCGACGAGTTTGGGAAAAAGGCTTACCGGCCGACGGCGAGGCGTGCGCACCGGCGTCGATTCCGACTGATTGGAGCCTGATTCGCACGCGCCGGCAGGCGGAGCGGATGTGGCAGGCCCGCATGTGTGCATCTACCGGTCGGAATCGGAGGGGAAGGGCGGGGGAGGCCGGGATCTGCGGTGGCGCCCGGCGGCAGTGGTTGGCGGGAGGAAGAAGAGAAGGGAAGAGCTGAAACTTCCTTGGCGCCAAGGGGGGGGGGACGGATGGAGGCCGGCCTCTGAAAGGACACGGATGTCGCCTAGAGGGGGGGGGGAATAGGCGATTTAAACTTTTACGAGACGGGCTTAACAAATGCGGAATAAAACTAGTGTTTACTTTGTCAAGCCCAAAGCCTATATACTATGGTTCACCTATGTGCACCAACAACTTATGCTAAGCAATACAAGAAACTATGTGATAGCAAGATATATAACTTCAAGCACGATGGCTATCACAAGGTAAAGTGCATAAGTAAAGAGCTCGGGTATAGAGATAACCGAGGCACACGGGAGACGAAGATTTATCCCGAAGTTCACACTCTTGCAAGTGCTAATCTCCGTTGGAGAGGTGCGGTGGCTTAGTGCTCCCGAACGCCACAAGAGGCTCACCTTGAGGTGTGGTTGCTCGATGCACACCAACGACACAAAGGCCTAACCCCAAGATGTGGTACTCACACCACACACCGAACGCCACGAAGGCGCCTCACCTTATTCTTCGGCGACCCTCGCCACAAAGGCCTAGGTCACGGTTCCACTAAGGGATTTCCTTCGAGGCGGAAATCGGGTCTTACATAAAGATTGGGGCACACATCCACAACTTAATTGGAGGCTCCCAACAAATCGCCACAAAGGCCTAGAATCCGTCTAGGGTTCCAAGAATCCAAGAGTAACAACCTTATTGCTTTCACCACCACCAATCACCGTGGAGAACTCAAACCTATGCACCAAATGCAATGGAAAGAACACCACAGAGATGCTCAAGTCCTTCTCTCTCAAATTTCAATAGAGCTACAAAAGCTATTGGGGGAATAAGAGAGGAAGAACAAAGAGGAGAACACAAAATTCTCCAAGATCTAGATCCCAAAGATTCACTCACAAAGAGATGATTTGGTTTGGTCAAAGTGTGGATCTAGATCTCCTCTCTCTTTTCCCTCAAAAGGGGCAAGAATCATGGAGGGATAGAGAGATAGAGCAAGCTTATCAAAATCAACAATGGAGGAGAGAGAGAGTGGAAGAAGCATCAGCCCAAGGAGGAAGAAGGGGGGTATTTATACCCCCCAAGAAAATCGAGCCGTTCGGGAAAATCCAGGGCCGGATTATCCGGTGTAAGTTAGGGCCGGATAATCCGCCCCCCCTGAAATATCCGGCCCTGGGAAAATCCGGGCAAAAGTCCGGCCAAAAATCCAGCCCCTATCCAGGGTATCACTGAGCCACTCGCCAGAAAGTCCTTAGCCAAATTTCGAGTGAAACCAATTTTGTTGGAAAGAGGACGACAAGAGCTTACCCAACTCTTGTTGAAAATATGGAAACTAGTGGGGGGTGATTTTCTATTATTTTTATAGGTGCAACACCTCAACATGAGAAACCGAGAAAATCACCAAACTCGAAAACGCAACAAGTGATCTATGCGAAATCCGTTTTCGAAGAACTAGAGCTTGTCATGAGAATAAGCACAAGCTCTAAAACATCACATGGATAATATCCAAATAACAACCAAGAAAGATGATGCAAGGATGCAAAGGTTTGAGCTCTCTCCGAACGATACGATTGAGTTACTCACTCGAGAGCCCTCTTGATAGTACGGCAACTAAACTATAAACCGGTCTTCAACTACACCATGAGACCGGTGAGAAAGAAACCCTATCAAGAGCAAACCTTAACCTTGCGCATTCCACTTGAGCTTGATGATGACGGTCTTGACCGCAACAAGATGGAACGCCTTTCTTGATTGTGCTTGCTTGACGAAGTCTTGTGGATTGCTCCCCCATAATCCACCATGGGAGAGCTTCTTCTTCGACGCATCTTCACATATCCATGATCATCATATACTACCTCCGTCCCAAGGAATAAGGCGCACACGTATACCAAGGCGAACTTTGACCATAAAAATTGAGCAACTAAAACTTGGTTATATTATATATAATTAGTATCGTTGGATTCGTATTGAAAAACACTTTCTAATGATGTTAATTTCATACAAACAATCTTTATATATTTGAAGTAATTCTTAGTCAAACGAAAAGCACGTAAAACGAGGACGCCTTATTCCTTGAATCGGAGGTAGTAGATGGCAAGCTTCAAGCATATGATCTCTTCGAGTTGGCTCATCTTGAACTTGCATTCATTTCTTCATCCTTCATCATGTTGATGTCTTGAAGTAACTTGAGGGCTCACTTCATCTTCATCTAACTTGAGGGCTAACTTCATCTTCATCTTCAAGACATACTTGACACTTGATCTTCTTTATTTGCTTCTTATTGCAATCTTGAAGCCAACATATGGTTCAAGCATTGCCTATGGACACCTCCTACAAATATAAGTCAATGCAAACATTAGTCCATAGGGATTGTCATTAATTACCAAAACCACACATGGGGGCTCCATGCACTTTCAACCTCGCATAGCCCCTCCGACTCGGGAAGTTGGGGGTCGCGCGGCGCAAATCGGGGTGGCCCGGATTTATTTTTTTGGAAATGGGAATCCGATGCAGAATCTTTTTTATCCTCCGAACCGGTTATCATGCGGATGGGGTCGGATGGGAGATCTTGTAGAGATGCTCTTAAGGGCATCTCCAGCGGCGCGACGCAAATCGGACACCCAAATTGTCTGTGTGCGTCCGTTTGCGTCACCCCGCGGACGCGAGAATGACTGTTTTTGTCCGTGCGTCCGTTTGCACCTGGGGTTGGGGGTGCCTCCGGTGGCCCGACGCATTTTCACGTCGGCATGAATTAGGATGTTTCAAAACAATATAAACAGTTTCAACGAAGTCATACTTATTACATTCAAATTTTAAAAAGTCCTAATAAAAATAAGATGGTATTCCTCTAGGCATTGTCTTCATGGCCAGCCAATGCCCAGTGATACTCAATCAGATCTGTCTGCAGGCGTTTGCACACGGCATCGTCAGTGACTTCTACATTCATATGCAGATAGTCCTCCCAAGATAAAGCCCTATGGATTGGCACAACCAGCTCACCTTGGAAATCCCAGTGGTTCTCATTGCGTCCATCAGGATGCTCATTCTCAACGATCATGTTGTGCATGATCACGCATCATGTCATCACCTCATGCATGGTCTTTAGCGACCATGTTCTTGCCGGGTGACAGAAAATTGCCCACCGAGCTTGGAGCACACCAAATCCTCGTTCCACATCTTTCCTGCAAGCCTCTTGCATCTTGGCAAACCTCCTAGTCTTCTCCAAGTTTGGATTACAGATACTCTTCACCAGTGTGGTCCAATCAGGGTAGATGCCATCAGCAAGATAATATGGCTTGTCATATTCATTTCCATTGACCTCGTAGATCACCCGGGGAGCTTTGCCTTGCATAAGCGTGTTGAAAACCGGTGATTGGTGCAACACATTGATGTCATTGTTGGAACCGGCCATGCCAAAGAATGAATGTCAAATCCATAAATCTTGAGATATGACAGCTTCAAGAATGACAGTCCGTCCCTCCACATACACGTTGTACTGACCTTGCCATCCAAATGGATAGTTCTTCCACTCCCAGTGCATGCAATCCATGCTGCCAATCATTCCTGGAAACTCTCTAGACTCGTTGATAGACAACAACCTCCTTGTATCCTCAACAGTTGGCTCCCTACAATAATGTTGTCCAAACACGCCAATCACGGCTCGGTAAAACCTGTACATGGACTCAAGGCAGGTGCTTTCACCAATTCGAAGACACTCATCGAATATATCAGCAGCCATTTCATATGATAGCATGCGAATAGCCGCGGATCATTTTTGGTACGAGGTGAAGCCTAGCGCACCTATTGCATCGGGCCTGCACTGGAAGTAGGGTTCATAGTTTCTGACGCCCCGTAGAATGACCATGAACAGGTCCCTTGATATCCTGTACCGGCGCCAGAACATTTTTTCCGGGAACACCGGATTGGTGCGGTCGAAGTAGTCCTTGTGGAGTCGGAGGTGCCATTGCACTCTGTTGTGCGACAGGTTTTTTGAGCGGTCCTTGACAGAGCCCCGGTGCACCGGCGCCTGGTTTGAAGTGAACTCGTGGAGGATGGAGGCCGCAACAGTAGCCAATGTCTGCGTCGACTCATCAGACTCCTCGTCAGAAGAGGAGTCAACGACCTCCGCGCGGAACTTGTCCAGCATCTGCCACATGTCCATCTGCGTGGGTACAAAATGTGGATCAATGGCCGCGCACAATAGCGCCGAAAACACGACAAGAAACCTACGACACAATTGACCGAACAGGTCGTGGGCGGCGAGGTCGGGCGGCGCAACCGGCAACGTTTGGCCCCAAAACACGTGACATGTGCGCACCGGAGCCTACCCCGAGTACGATCCTGCTCTCCCATGCGGCGATAACCGAGCCGACGGCGAGTACTGCGGCGGTGCGGCGGGACGGCAGTGGGTGGGTTTGGGTGGTGGCGTCGCACTGGGGCAGCAAAGAAGGGGAAAAGGAAGTTAATCGAAGCGCTCGATTTCGCCGTCCCTGCGGGACCGGGTAAGAAAAGGAGGACACTCGGCGCGTTCACGCAGCGTCCGCGGAGACGCAAACCTGGCGCATATTTGGGCCAGGTATGCGCCGTCACGAACGGGCCGGTCACTCTGCGTCGCCCCGCTGGAGCAAGACTCAGGCGCATTTTCGGTCACGACGGAACTTGTCCAGCATCTTCCACATGTCCATCTGCGTGGGTACAAAATGCGGATCAATGGCCACGCACAATAGCGTCGAAAACACGACAAGAAACCTACTGTTGACGTCAGAAACCCACTGGCGGGCAGAGACGGGCAACACCGTAGAGCCGGGAACAACTAGGGCTGCGGCTGGCCCTAGTCCCTCTGAGCGACGGCCCGCAAAGCCTCCTGGTCGCACGCACCGATGTTTATCACAAGGGCGTGCCACCCGACCTATACCCGGTCGAGGAAGGTGTGGATGATGCCTCGCTTAGTTTCCTGCAGGGCACACACGTAAACGTTAAATACGAGCCTCGATCGGCTCTCGGGTTATCATGTGAATCGGCTCAAAGAGCCGATCCACCCATGATTCGGACGAGGTGTCCGAATATATGGTGGTCCTGCTTGATCAAGGTAAAGCTAATGAGATCTACGACGATGTGGGGTTTTCACCGCATAATCGGATCGTCCTACTCCAGAGTTGGGCCTCGCGGCCACGCACGGTGATCGTAAGCCGATCCTAAACAAGGCCTAAAAACCAACACGAGGTTGATCCTCGGAACATCCTGCTTAGGGCCAACGAACGACACCCTACGTGCCGCTGGATCCTCCCCCTTTGTAAGGCCTAACTATTGCGAGATATTAAACTAATCCTTGCAGAACAAGGAGCAATCGTAACGGATCAGATCTACTGAACTATGATCAAGCGGGGTGCCGCCCCTACGCCTAAGATAGGCGTAAGGGCGGCTAGACATGCAAGGGTTGCACTACGAAAGCATGCAAGCATGAAGAACAATGCTAACCCTAACATGTCTAAGATAACTACGTTGCTCGCCATCAAAAAGGCTTCGATACGAGCAACGCGTGAACAACGTAGGCAGGCTTGTCTGCCTAGATCGCGAGATGCGATCTAGGCAGCATGATGCTTACCGGTAGAAACCCTCGAGACGAAGGAGTTGGCGATGCGCCGAGATTTGTTTGTGGTTGAACGTTGGTTGTTGTTTATTCCATAAACCCTAGGTACATATTTATAGTCCAGCGGACTTTCTAATGTGGGCGTGCACCAAACCGTGCACGAGTAAGATTCTAACTTCTAAACTAAGATACGATCTAATATGTTACAGATAAACGGGCAATTAAGCCCAACTTGGTATAAAAGGCCGATTCACGTATTCCTTCTATATATATTTCTTCAAACCCATCTTGATCGCGGCCCACCTCTGACTCGGTCAAATTCTGGTGATAACACATGCCCCCCTGGTTTTGGAAATGACATTTCCAAAATCATTATGCCTTTCTTTCATCGGGTCATGTCGTGGCGTAACCGTCGCAAGATCCGTTACCATGATGACTTGCCTTCTCAACTTCTCCGCGTGACTTGGCAGTCTTTTCTCTTTCTTTCAAGCACCACTTCCTCGGAAACTGCTGTGGCATTGAATTTCCACTATATCCCCTTTTATTTAACCGCTATGAACAGTTCTGCTCTGCATCTCCCTCGCATTAGCAGTCCAAAAACCTTCCTGCGCCACCATGTCTTCTTCCTCCTCTGCTCCGTCGGATCCTTCCAGCCAGTCCTCCACGTCCCGTGAGCCGACGCCGGAGTACAACCCGGCGGCGGTCCATGCGGCCAACACCCGTCGCGCCATTGCGGCCGGGGAGGAGTCAGACCATGACTTCTCCATCTGGTCCGAGGATGACCAGTCCTCGACGGACGGGGAGAGCGACCTCCGGTTCCTCGCCGACGGGGAATCGGAGGAGGAGAGCGATGACGATCGCTTCTCCTGGGACGACTTCACCTCCTCCGAGGGGGTGGAGGAGGATGAAGAGGAGGAGGAGGACGACGACGACAGCCCCTCCGACGAGCCGCCGGCCAAGCGGTTCTGCCCCTGGCCGGGCAACCTTAGCGACTTCGACAGCGATGAGGACGACGCTGATGAAGAAGACGAGGACAACGAGGGCCCGGTCGGTGGCCATTGGAGCGACGACGAGCCCGCCGGGAGCAGCGCCGACAGCGGCGACGACGGCGACGACGAGGGCAGTGACGGCCCGTAGATAGGACCTCTAGCATAGGGCCAGTAGTAGTAGATGGGGCAATGTATCCCCTAGTATTTCCTTCTGAGAGCAATCAGCTCTTTGATGTAAGAAATCCCGCCTATTAATTAAGAACTTTTCCCCAATTCGATTTTGCTGATTTCCTTTGAGCTTAATTTAGCCGATTCTCCCTCATACTGACCCTGCCGATTCGTCCCCTTTGCCAATGCGTAATGAGCCGATAGCAACGCATCGGTCCTTCGACATTCACCCTTCCATTCTTCAATCGACGATTCTCTTTCCGGTAGATACTGTGGGACTTCCAAGAGAGCCCTTAAATTTCTCCCACCAGTTTCAGAGATCCTCCTTAGCGAGCGCTCATCGTTTTGTGAAGAAGGTTGCAACGGAGATCAGCCGATGGTACCCCAATCGGTTCCTCAATAGAGCATCTACCAGGCCTGTTGCCCCCCGAGTCTCAGCCAAGGCAAAACAGAGACAAGGATACGCAAATTAGCTGCATGGACCTGGGCTTGATCGTGTGTGGGGAAGTTCCTTATGCAGAGCCAGCCGATTTGAACATAAATCGGCTTCTCAAAGCAGAGAGCCTTCCAGGCGAGCTGCCCTCCGAGCTTCTTCAGTTCTTCCTGCAATTTGCCGGCTGGATCGGCTCTTTTCTTTTGGCGGATTTCATGCAATCCATCCTTGACCTGATCTGCACGTCTAGGCTGCTCCTGGCATTGTTCTTGAAAAGAGAATCCGAGCTCTTAAGCTACTCCATTGACCCTCTGATCGTGACAGTTATTCCTCTTGAGTCGATGGCCACGCATCGGCTTCCATATCCTTAAGTCGATGTCTGCTGCATCGGCTGTGCTCGAAAATTTTAGAATTTTCAGATTTTTATATTTTTTTACGGCCGACTAGTGCATCGGTCCCCATATCCCAATACCCATCACCAAAAGATGAGACGCTTCCGTTACATATCCTCGTATTTTATCCACCTGGGTGCCCCCCCGAGCCGATTCTGTCAAGAGAATTGATGGTATCGGCTCTGTTGGATAACATGTTGAACCCAAGCAGAACGATGGGTGAGGATAATTTTGGCCGATTGCTGGAACCGGCCTCCACGTTGCTTGCTCGGCGAAGGTTTTGTAAGTTCCCTTCATAAATTTTTGGGGCCGATCACAAGGATCAGCCTCGCCATGTTTGCTCCTTGTCGTGCTCTTGCTACTCGTTCAGGCCGGTAGACAGAACCAGCCCAATCTCTGATTTTATCATGTTGGTGCGCTTGCTGTCGTCCACCTTGGATGTATCGTGTAACCGTGGAGCACTGAGCTTCGTCGGAAGAACGAGCACCATGTTTGTGCCAGCCGATGTTTCATCATCGGCTTTCCTTTGCTTGGGGCGCCACTCCATCTTCCGTGGACGACCCTCTTCATCCAGGGTTCGCTGAACTTTCGCAGCCAGATCGGGCCTTGCCTTCCTTAATGTATGCAAGTATAACCTCTCGGCTTCTTCCAGGCCGCGCAATCGTTGAACCCTGCGTTTCTGGGAACGGCTGAGTCCGTCAGGGCACCACCGTGGCCGGTGATACCTGTCTTCTGCTTCTCCTCGTCTTCCGAATCTTCGAGATCTTCCAACCAAGGGGACTCAGCTCGTTTGCTCCGTGGCGGGAGAGGTCCTAAGCGCTCGAACACGGACACGTTGGCTGCCTCCTTCTTCTTCCGGTTGCATTCCGGGCAATTGCCGATTGTTGGCAATCGGCTCATTCCTCGAATCCCAGCAGTGCTCGAAGAAAGGACAATCCCGATGCCTGTCCTCGTCGTCTTGCTCCCTTGCCTTTCCCTTGGCACAACGCTCGTGCTCCTTCTCATCGCGATTATGCCGACGATGTCTTCGGCTTCTCCGGCCGACGATTTCTTTCATCATCATCGCTGGACCGTCGGCGTTGGTCGTACTGACCCACATACTTGTTGAGGAGGTGATCAGAGAGAGGTCGCTGATATCTCAAGTTCCTCACTTCTCCCTCTGTGACGTAGCGCTTGCCGTCTTGGCGGAGCCGATCGCGTGGAGCGGCTCCCTCTGGTATCTTTGCTATGAGAGCTGCTGCCCTCATCTCCATCCTTGCCGCCGTGGTGTCCAAGATCTACCATGTTGATATTGCACAGAAACCCGGCTGGCACCCTGCATGGCAAGCATACTCCACCGTGTTTACGGCGGGGAAGGGGTGTGTGTCGACCTTCATGGCGTACTGGTTGAAAATTAGACGCCCGTTCTCTATCGCCGCTTGGATATGCTGACGCCACACCCTGCAGTCGTTGGTGGCATGGGAGAGCGAGTTATGCCATTTGCAGTATGGCTTTCCATTCAGCTCTTGCGCCGTGGGGAATTTGAGACCTTCAGGTATCTTCAACTGCTTTTCCTTGAGTAGGAGGTCGAAGATTTGCTCGGTCTTGGTCACGTCAAAATCAAATCCCCGGGCGGGCCCGGTGGCTTTACCCATTTGCAAGACACGGGGTTCCTCCCCGAGTCCACTCAGCCATCGCTACTTCTTGGTCTCCCGCAGGAACTTCGTCTTCCTCCGCATCGACCGGGCTACTGCACGCTTGAACTTGTCTTGGTACAGTCCGGGTGGCGCCTGTTCATATGTCGAAAGTTTCGAACCATGTGCGCCGACGAGGATAATCCGCTTGGGAGGCCGTGTCCTTGAGCCGTGTTGCAAGGCCTGCTACCGCCAACTCGATCGCTTCCTTTTCAGCTTATACGAACCGAAAAGCATCGGTTCCTAAGATTCCCGAAGCGCCGGATGTATTCTGTCATAGTTTCTCCGCGCTTCTGACGTAGTTGTGCTAGATCGGCAATGCTAGACTCGGAAGCTTCTGAGTGGTACTATTCATGGAACTGCTCTTCCAACTGCTTCCAAGTTTGGATGGAGTTCGGTGGTAGCGATGTGTACCACCCGAAAGCCGATCCTGTGAGGGACTGCGAGAAGAACCTCACGCGCAACTCATCTGACGCTGAGATCGTGCCCGACTGTGCCAAATATCGGCTCACATGCTCGATGGAGCTGGACCCGTCTGATCCACTGAACTTTGTGAAGTCCGGGAGCCGATATTTAGGTGGCAGCGGGATCAGTTCGTAGCTGTTGGGGTACGGCTTGGTGTAGCCGAACGCCTTCCTTTTCGGCATCATACCGAACCGATCTTTCGAATTGCACAAATCTGATCCGCCGTGATGGCTGAAGGTGTCGAACCCCGAAGATTCGCCGGGGTGGCATACTTAACCAGCCATGCTTGTTTTTCCGGTTCTAAGCCAACCTGCAGGAGCTGGGCTTTGGAGGTTTGTCGGGGCGGCGTACTTAGCCGCCCACGATCGCTTCTCGAGATCGGCTCCCGACGTTCCTCCCGCCGTTCCGCAGGCCGCCGTTATTGCAGCACTGGTTCGAGAGTGCCAAGGCGTTGCTGTCCGGCACGTATGCGCACGCGTATCCGTGCGGGACCTCCTTAGGTGGCTCGGGCAGGAATTGGTAGTCACTAGGATCACCACCAATCTTGTAGACGACGTATGCCGATGAGTTCGGCGGTTCCGGTGCTACCCATGCGAACGGCCGGGGCCGGAGCGGCATCTCTCCTTTGAAAGTCCCCGGAGCCGGTCCCGACGGGGAGTACCGGTGACTCATGATTTCTCGGACGACGCGCGAGCGACACGCTCCAAGGTGTTCACCGAGCTCTCGCAGTGGCGGTGCAGCGAATGGGCCACCATGTAGTTGATCTCCTCGCCGCAGCCGACCCGGTGCGTTCTTCCGACGGGCGGACAGATCCACTCCATCGAGCGCGCCCTCGGTGTGAAACCCTTCCACCTCGACGCCATGGGAGCGGGTTCGGTGGAAGGAGCCGATGAGTTCGGCTTCGAGGGTTGCCTTGATCTCGTCATGCTTTTTCTTGAGCTCATCGAGCGAGATCCGCGTATGTGACCGGAGTGTCTTCCGCCATCTTGGATGTAGATGGCGATGTCGTGGATGTCGAAGGTTGTCCCACCGGGCGTGCCGAATGTGTTGACGTCGAAACCCACCGGCGGGCGAGACGGGCAACACCGTAGAGCCGGGAACAACTAGGGCTGCGGCTGGCCCTAGTCCCTCCGAGCGACGGCCCGCAAAGCCTCCCGGTCGCACGCACCGATGTTTATCACAAGGACGTGCCACCCGACCTATACCCGGTCAGGAAGGTGTGGATGATGCCTCGCTTAGTTTCCTGCAGGGCACACACGTAAACGTTAAATACGAGCCTCGATCGGCTCTCGAGTTATCCCGTGAATCGGCTCAAAGAGCCGATCCACCCATGATTCGACGAGGTGTCCGAATATATGGTGGTCCTGCTGATCAAGGTAAAGCTAATGAGATCTACGACGATGTGGGGTTCATTCGCACCATCCGGTCAATAATCGGATCGTCCTACTCCAGGTTGGGCCTCGCGGCCACGCACGGTGATCGTAAGCCGATCCTAAACAAGGCCTAAAAACCAACACGAGGTTGATCCTCGGAACATCCTCGCTTAGGGCCAACGAACGACACCCTACGTGCCGCCGGATCCTCCCCCCCTTTGTAAGGCCTAACTATTGCGGATATTAAACTAATCCTTGCGGAACAAGGAGCAATCGTAACGGATCAGATCTACCGAACTATGATCAAGCGGGTGCCGCCCCTACGCCTAAGATAGGCGTAAGGGCGGCTAGACATGCAAGGGTTGCACTACGAAAGCATGCAAGCATGAAGAACAATGCTAACCCTAACATGTCTAAGATAACTACGTTGCTCGCCATTAAAAAGGCTTCGAGTACGAGCAACGCGTGAACAACGTAAGGCAGGCTTGTGCTGCCTAGATCGCGAGATGCGATCTAGGCAGCATGATGCTTACCGGTAGAAACCCTCGAGACGAAGGAGTTGGCGATGCGCCGAGATTTGTTTGTGGTTGAACGTTGGTTGTTGTTTATTCCATAAACCCTAGGTACATATTTATAGTCCAAGCGGACTTTCTAATGTGGGCGTGCACCAAACCGTGCACGAGTAAGATTCTAACTTCTAAACTAAGATACGATCTAATATGTTACAGATAAACGGGCAATTAAGCCCAACTTGGTATAAAAGGCCGATTCACGTATTCCTTCTATATATATTTCTTCAAACCCATCTTGATCGCGGCCCACCTCTGACTCGGTCAAATTCTGGTGATAACACCTACCGACGCAATTGACCGAACAGGTCGTGGGCGGCGAGGTCGGGCGGCGCAATCGGCAACGTTTGGCCCCAAAACACGCGACAGGTGCGCGCCGGAGCCTACCCCGAGTACGATCCTGCTCTCCCGTGCGGCAATAACCGAGCCAATGGCGAGTACTGCGACGGTGCGGCGGGACGGCGGTGGGTGGGGTTGAGGTGGTGGCGTCGCACTAGGGCAGCAAAGAAGGGGAAAAAGAAGTTAATCGAAACGCTCGATTTCGCTATCCCTGCCATGCGGGGTCGGTAAGAAAAAGAAGCCGCTCGACGTGTCCGTGCAGCGTCCGCGGAGACGCAAATCTGGTGCATATTTGGACCAGATATGCGTCATGGAGCAGGGATCAGATGCATTTTCGGTCACGGCGGGTTGCAAACGGACGCTCCCGTTAAAGATGCCCTAAGCGAGGCACTGGATCTCAGTCCGGGCAAAGCTTGCTCTTCCACTTCCACGGCTCGGCCAGTGACTCGCCGACGCCCCCTTTGTTCCCCTGCCGCCGCGACTGCGAGCTGCGAGGCGCCATGGCGGAAACCCCACTGATTCCTCGCGTCAGGCTGGGCACCCAGGGACTGGAGGTGATTTCCCCCTCGCCCTCTCGCTCGACTAATCGTCCGATTCCGATTTAGACATCCTTCTCCTGTCTCGCACTGAATCCTGCGAATGATCCAACACTAACCAAGGTGTC
Organism: Lolium rigidum; assembly: GCF_022539505.1. Taxonomy (NCBI): domain Eukaryota; kingdom Viridiplantae; phylum Streptophyta; class Magnoliopsida; order Poales; family Poaceae; genus Lolium; species Lolium rigidum. The sequence continues at coordinate 163,999,180 of NC_061513.1, read as the reverse complement.
TAAGCTTGGGTTCGGGTGCATGAGCCTGTCGGGCTCCTACAACGCCCCGCTGGCCGACGACGCCGGGATCGCCGTCATCGCGCACGCCTTCCGCCGCGGCGTCACCTTCTTCGACACCTCCGACGTCTACGGCCCCCACACTAACGAGACCCTCCTCGGCAAGGTCGGCTTTTTGACTTCCTGGTTCCTTTCTCGATTGCTTTTCCTTCCGTGCCCGACGCTGAGTGTGCGAATCTTGGTTGGCCCAGGCGCTGAAGCAGCTGCCGCGGGAGCGGGTGCAGGTGGCCACCAAGTTCGGGATCCGGCGGGACACCTTCGGCACGGGCACCGTGTGCGGCCGCCCGGAGTACGTGCGTGCCTGCTGCGAGGCCAGCCTTCGCCGCCTCTGCGTGGACTACATCGACCTCTACTATCAGCACCGCATAGACACCACCATTCCCATCGAGGACACGGTCTCTTCATCAATTCCTTCAGCCTGAATCCTGTGCTTGATTGGTGCGGTTGCTCATTGTACTTCTTGCGTTGAAACTGATGTAGATTGGTGAGCTCAAGAAGCTGGTGGAGGAAGGGAAGGTCAAGTACATTGGGTTGTCGGAGGCGAGCCCCGACACTATCAGGCGTGCTCACGCCGTGCACCCGATCACCGCCGTGCAGATGGAGTGGTCTCTGTGGTCTCGCGACATCGAACCCGAGATTGTGCCTCTATGCAGGTGAATTTGGCGTTACAGATTCTGCTTGCGGGTTTCCATAATTGGCAGTCTTGATTGATTTATCATGTAAATAAACTGATTCATGTGTTGTGTGGACCTTCAGAGAATTGGGGATTGGAATTGTTCCTTACAGCCCGATTGCTCGTGGGTTTTTCGGTGGAAGAGGGGTCACGGAACAAGTGGCTGCTGAATCTAATCTGGTACAGATACAACCAGTTGCTGCAGTTGCTTTCCGCAGTAGTCAACTATTTTCAGTTACTTAGGCCTGAACCTTTATTACTATATTCTTGTTTTTTTAGAAAGGACACCCACGGTTTTCAGCAGAAAATCTGGAGAAGAACAAGATTCTTTATCTGAAAATGGAAGAACTAGCCAAGAAGCACCAGTGCAGCCCTACTCAACTAGCTTTAGCTTGGGTTCTGCATCAAGGGGATGATGTAGTTCCAATACCAGGTTAATGTTGTAATCCCTTTCGATGTCATTGGCAACATTTAGTGTGAAGCATGTATAGTAATTTTATCGAGTTCTCGGTTCACATAGTAGGCGCAAAAAGTGAAAATTATCTTGCTTCCATGTGCTTTATGATATAAGTGAATTACATAGTTTTAAGAAATGTTAGTGAAATTTAGGAGATAGAAACAAATATATTGCAATTGCAATCTAGCGTTCTTTGGCAGAGTTATCATGGTAATATGAATATCCTCTCCGTGATGTGGTGTTAATCTTAATAAACTGAACTGTAAAATGTTTTGGCGCCTTCTAATTGGGCCTATTTTATCCAGAAAGAAAACTCTTTCATTTGTTTTGCACCCGAGTTCCAAACAAGTACGTCAGTAGTCAAGCTCAATTTTTCAGTACACTAGCATCTGATCACTAATAAATATGCTCTGCAATTTCTCAGGGACAACTAAGATCAAGAATCTAGACTCCAACATTGACTCCTTTAAGCTAAAGCTAACAGAAGATGAGCTGAAAGAAATTAGCGACCAGATACGCGAAGAAGATGTGGCCGGCGGGAGGCAATATGCGTTCTTTGCGCATACCACCTGGAAATATGCAGACACACCAAAGAAGTAAACGTACAAAAGATTTTGGAGACAGTGATATGCGCGAACAAAACAACCATTCCATGGTATCTGCTATTGTGCTGATTGGTGGTGCCTGAATCTTGCGAATGCCCCTCCTAAATAATGTACTCCCTCCGTCCCTAAAAAAGCTGCTCAACTTTATCTAGATACGGAGGTATATAGACACATTTTAGTTATAGATACGTTCGTATCTAGAAAATGTTGAGCGGCTTTTTTAAAGACGGAGGAAGTACTACGAATAAAAACAGATGTACCATCTCCATGAACCATGTAATTTTCTATCTTCTAGTGTAAGATAAGACTGAGACTATACTAGATACTAGTTGAATGCCCGTAGGTTTGCTACGGCTCATTATTTTTTCGTCATTATACATGTAAAACATAATCCATGTGAAAATTTTGGTGGCATGGAGAAAACAAATGAAAACTATTTTTTTACCAATATTTCAACGGCAGCATCATCCAGCCGTTTGGTTTACTCAACTCGATCTTCATCATTGGATTCGAAAAGTTACCTTACTTCTATTTCGCATTGCATTTGATGTTTGTTGTTGGTTCTTAAGTGAAATACCTATGAGAAAAATCTATAGTTTTGGATTTCCATGAATTCCTATTTTTTCTTATTATTCTCTTGATTACTTTTTTGGGACTTTTGTTGGATGATTTGATTGAGACTATACTAGATATGTGCTCTCTCTAGTCCTACCAGCTTCCTGGGACAGCACTAACAGTGTTGGAACATGTACATGCACAACCACAAATTCAGAAGCATATCAGGAAAGACACTCATATCCAACTCGGGAGCATATACACGACATGTTCCAGCAAGTCAACACTGCAAACAAATAATTCCCAGAACATAAATTGATGTATTTCTCTGAGATAAGAGCACTTTACCACGAAGAACAAGAGCATGGTTTTGAAGAAAACAACCATGGCCAGTCGCCGAGGTTGGATGCAGTCAAATTTGGATATGCTCACCTAAGGTTCTTCCGCTGGCGGGAGGAGTCGTGCGGTTTACAGAGCTTAGGCATGGCAGCCTTGTAAGCAGACCAAAGCCCTGTAAACCGCACCGACTCTTCACGCCCGGTGAAGAGCTCATTCTTCAAGTAATGCATCTACCAGAAGAAGCAGGGCTGAAGCTCTAGGTCTTTGCTCTTCTCTCTCACCTATCAACTAGTGGCTTGGGGGTTGTGGTGAAGGGCTATGTGAGGATGGTATTTGTATCATGCTAGCATTTTTCCAGCACAGCTGCACTTGTCTCACCTAACCTAACATAGTACCCCTGGAAAGTTGAAAATGATACATAATACATGCCAACCTGTGGCCAATGAGAACACAAGACTGGCAAACTTGATTGTGAAATCTCATTTGGTGGATGAAGTTGGCCTGAAAGGATGGCATAATAATTGACAACTTGCGAGTGGAAAACCTACCAAAACTTATCCGCGTTGGAACAGAAGACTTTTTTTGACAAGACAGGGACGAAGTAAGGAAATGTGGGGGCATAAATCGCTATGCCATCGGTGTTGGACTACAGCTAGTAAACTTTATCATGACAATGAACAAAAATAAGAAGTAAGCTTGTGGTCTCAAGGGGTTTTGGCAGAAATAATGGTAATTGCACTGTTTATTGCTCTGGGGTACACTTGACAGTTGACACATCTCATTTACTCAAAACAGCCAATTCAAAGTTGATTGGCAAAATCAAACTAAGTCTCAAGTCATTGTTTGTAGAACTGAAAGTGCTACTGAAACTTCTATTACAAGAAATATGGTCTAATACGTGAATCTGCCAGAACAATCAAGTCACCAAAATCTCCAAGGATCCTGGTAAGGAGGAACATATTTTTCTGTCGGGGGAAGAAGGTGAAAAGATGCCACGGCCTTTTGCAGCAAAGGTCCCATCTGTGTCGAAAAAAGTTCAATCGTTAGCCAGAAGCTGAAAATGCAGAGGATATGTTCAGGAAAATCCATGTTTCTCTTGTAATTACAATAAATGAAAGTGAAACCAAATACCCACTCATACTATTTTTTTAAGGAAGGGTATTTATATTTTTGGAATTTTTCGCACACTCATACTATTTTTCCCTGTGATAATATAACTAGCTATCAACATTAGTGCATTATTTCAAACTTACAGATTCCCACTGCTTGCTGAGAGTAGAAGCATTCAATGTGTACAGATAACCTAGTAAAAAAGGGAGTGAACAAAGCCATCCAGTAGATATAAGGGACTGAAATGTCTCAGAAGAAAAAAACTGCGAAAAAGAAACAATACCGTCTCGCTCAGCAGTGCATGCTACATTGTGCCGAAACAGATTAGGTTCTGGTGCCTGAAGAAACAAACATAGTAATAGATTACCTTATATTCTTGCACAGCCTCACCATCAACTGGTTAATGCAGTGCTTGAGAAAACATCACAGTGCATTTTTTTGTTCCTTTAGTATATCTGTAGATTAGTTATGTTGGTTGTCAAATGTATAGCTGGCAGAAAACTTACAGATTTTGTTGGTGATTTCCGAACTATATATTCATAAAACCAGTATGGCTGCCCATCAACCTACAAAAGAAAATTTATATGTGCCAAATGCATGTCAACTCCAGAAGAACAAAAGGTGACTACAATTAGCATGAGGTGAGGCAAAAATGACCAGAGCTTACGTCTGTAGTGTGTGCATCAAGGACAGAACTCTCCGCCATTCGCTGGCTTGTCGTTACCTTCTGCAAATAGATGAAGTTTGTTATAGAATACACATTCCATCAAGTGCATGTTAAGAAGTATCTGCTTTCTCTTTGGTTGAACTTTGCTTTTTCAGATATATCAATATGTGAAGGCCCAGTAAACATTCAAGTATAAACTTTTATTCTGAAATTAATATGGTCTGACATTGCTCTGGACAAAAACAAGACACATTTTTCATTTACATAAACACAAGATATAATTACCAATGAAGATTTGTCAGACAAAACGCAATCAGCAACATCCTTTGCAGCCCAAGTAGTCTTGTCTTTCGAAGGCAGAAAGCGTGAACTTGGTGGCCCAATCTACACAAGAAAATTGGTGAGCATAATGTTGTACTCCTATTTCTTGGGAGTTGAACTGACAGGAAAACCATCTACAAAATCTGTTTGAATGGCATATTGAGTGGAACCACCAATAATAACATTCTAAAACGAAATTACTCACAGAATTCAATTGCATTAGCACAACCAAGCACATAGTAAAATCGTTTTTCTTGTTTCAGGTAGTATTTGAGGATTTACCGAGACTGAGATGACAGCATTGTTTATCATGTCGAGTCGCTCCGACACAATCCGTTGCCGCGCATCGGCTGCAAAGAGTCTGTCAGTTTTGCCTTGCTTTCAGACCACACTGAACAAAGTAATCAAGAATGTTGCCATCATTGCTATAGCGGAGACTACTCACGAGATAGTGGCGCCGCAGAGGAATATCGCTCGGATTTCCTGGACTCTACCCTGGAAAACATAATAGGGCAGTAAGTTCTGTCCTGGTGATTGTGAAGAAGATAGCAGGAAAACTATCAGACAGGAAGAACTAAAAGCTACAAAGTTTCAGACAAGGAACTGAAACTACCATCTGAATGAGGATTTCTTTCCCGGCACTTGAACCGGGTACAGAAAAGAATATGCATTAGTCTCATCTACTAGCATAGCCATCTTCACATCGTCATCCAGCTCGGCAGCAGCATAGGATTCTACGAGGTAATCAAGACAAAAGCACTTGCAGATGAGAAAGGAAAAACAGAAGGCAAACGTGTATCGCAATATTTCATTGTTGTTCGAAAACAAGGATAAAAACCTTGAACTCAACAATGGCATGTGCTAAAATTAGCATATCTTTGATACTCCCACAACGTGTCCCACAGTTGGAGAGTGAGAACGAATATGTATGAGTACCCTCACCTGAAACCGGGAGAACAATTGCGAAAGAAGAAACGAGGCCGGACAGCACAAGGTGCCTCCTCTCCAGCCCGCGGTTGCCTGAACTGGGCGTGCAAGAACACGAAACCAGCACGCGGGCTCTCCTCCTGGATGATGGAGTGCACGCTCCTACAGCGACCGTGCTCTTGCCCCTGCGAGTCTTCAAAAATCAGCACGCTCGCGCAGAGTAAATTGGTCGTGGAGCGAGGATGAAATGGCGGGGTACCTGTGGTGGAGCGTGGAGGAGGAGGAGGAAGCGGAGCTTGGGAGGGACAGAAGAGCTGCCGCCATGGCTTTCTGTCGCCGGTGGCCGGCCTCACTCCCCGCTTCCGGCTTCGAAGCCTGGAGAAGGATTCTATCCAACCAAACGGCTTGTTGAGGAACAGCAAAGATCTCTGTAGGTTGCGCGGACACGGGGCCCTTTCCGTGTGTTGTCCAAAACTACACCATGCTTTGCTGCGACTTTCCACAGTGCTGAGAGTTAAAGCTTTTAAATAGCAATTAAAATTCGCAACTGGTGGCGCCCACACCCTATGTTGCCTACAACTCTTCTCGATTTTAAAAAAAAAAAAATCATAGTAAGAGGTTACATCAATAAAATACTGTAGTAGTACAAAACTATTTGTAGGCTACGCGGATAAAAAATCGTTGTCTGAATAGCCATACCATTCACTTACCTCTTTCTTTTATGGAAAACGCTGCCTTCCCCCGGAGGAACGCGTTGCTCGCATCCTCCGCCTCGAGCGCTCGACGCGTGTCCCGTGGGCCTGCACCTTATCTTCTCCCTCACCTCCTTCTCCCCAAATCCCACAACGGAAGCGACTTCTTCTCCCCAAATCGAACAGCGTGACTTTTTTCCTTGCACCGCTCACCTCCACACCTGGTGTCTCCTCAGTCACCTGGCGCCTCCTCCACGCCGCTCTCTCCGCCGCCGCCCAGCGCCGCCGCACAAACCAACCGGCGTCGTACAAGCCACGCGCCGCCGCCGCCCGGCCACTCTTGGCTTCGATCCGCCGCCACCCTCGCCGGGGACACCCTCCATCCCTTCACTACACGGGAACACCTCCCCCGGCAGAGGCAGCGTGTTCCTCCGAGCTCGAGCTCCTTCTCCTCTGCTGCCGCAAAGAGGTGGGGGCTACTACAATCAGGCCGCCGCCGCGGCAAGGCGTGCCCGCGAGCTTCCCACGCCAGCTACAAGGCTGGTTGCTGCAAAGGGCCGACGCCGGAGCTGCTATGGGTGCCTCAAGGCGGCCGCCGGGTTACTGCAAAGCCCAACGCCGGAGGTGCTATGGGTCATAGCCGATGCTACATGCGACCGCCGATGTTGCTACGTGCAGGCGCCGCCGTTGCTACATCGCGCCGCCGACGTTGCTACATCCGGTCACCGCAGTTGCTACTGGAGGCCGCCGGCCTTGCTACAAGAGGTTGTCGGCGGAGGTTCTTGCTGCCAGCGGCAGCTGGTCCTGCTACAAAGGGCCGGCGGCCTTGCTGCAAGGCGGTTGTCGGCATTGCTCCCACTGGCGGAGGAGGTTGCTGCTAGCGTTGGCCGGCCTTGCTACAAATGGCGGCCACGGCTTGCTACAAGGAGATCAGGGGTGTTGCTGCAATCAGCGGAGGCGGTTTCTACCGGCGGGCGGCGCCGCTACAAAAGGTGTTCGACCTTGCTACAAAGGGCGTCCAGACTTGCTGCAAGGGGGCAAGCGGCGGCGGTGTAGCGAGCCATGAGCAGAGATGCTATGGAGACAACAACAATGGTAAGAGGGGCAAGAGGATGTGCTACTATCCATTGCCGGAGGTGCTACAAGCGGTGGCGGTGCTACTATTGGCGGCGGCGATGGTACTGCGAGCGGAGCGGTGGCGCTACCGCGAGCGGCTGCAGTCTCGTCGGACTTCTTTTCAATTTTACTAGTTGCAGCATCAGGCGCTCAATGCCCTCGCGGAGACGATAACTGGATTTTTTTTCTTTCTCCTGCCAGGCATGTGGATGGCGGGGTCCACCCATGTGGTGGAGGTGGAAGAAAATGTCTCCCGTGCATGTAGTTGATCGAACGACAGAGTGCGCTTTGTTGATCCGATCGAACGGCTCGCGACCCGGGGGATCGGGGGATTTGATCCCCCGGGGGACGCTCAGCACTACCCTTCTTTTATATAGGTCACAAATAGTCATATTTTCGGCATGTTCCACCATAAAATAAACATGCCATCTTGTATGGTGTTTGTTTTCCCTCTTACTAATTGAAAAGGCTGTGCTCCTGGCGTTGCTCCAAAAACAAAAAGTATATATTTATTAAAAAAAAATTAGGTCAACATTACAACATAATTTGTCTTATTTTGTTATCTATTTTTTTAACTCAAAAGATCTGCATGCAATATTGTTTATGGGTGCAAGTGCAACTAGTTGCAGAAAATTAGCTCTCGGTGTCTACTGTTTCACTATAGTAAGAAATAAACCGCCTATAGGTTAAAATAACTTCAAAAATTGTGTATTGCAATCCAACTTCACTAAAAAAAAGCCCTGTTACATCTCTTGCAAACTACAACGATAATGTGGTACATACCAAGAAAACACCATTTTTTTTTCCTTTTTCCACACTTGGTTTATGTCTCAGGCTGTCAGTTGAGTGCCTGAGTCTCCCTACTCCCTAGCCTCCATATTACAACCTCTCTCCGACTTTGAATTACACCTATTTTTCTTTGGAAGATGTATTCCAGGGCTCCTGTACGATCCTTCCCCGAAGGAGGAAAGGCGAGGCTAGAAGATACATTGGGTCTTCATTAGGGTTAATCTATCTTTTGCCTATTCTACTATCTCGGTATATTTTCTTAATTCGCGAAAATTTTCAAAGGGGGCTATAGCATAAGCTCGACACAAAATGGTTTAGGGCAAACTGAGAGTCTTAGTGGCGGGAAAATGATGTGTGAATGGTATAAGTCTCTTTTTTTAGATTGTATAAGTCTCTTTTTAGCAAAGGTTGAAGGCTTGAATTGCCTTGTAGCCTATTTTCTTTTCCAATTTTTTTTTTGGTTGGGCCTGATATTTGACGACCGCAATCCATGCTATGCGTGATAGGCCCAGCCCACCTATTTATCAGGGAGCGTCACCCGCCGCCGCATTGCCGAGACCTACTTCACTACCGTTCCGTTCCCTGCTGACCGCTCCCCGCACGCCGCCGCGTCGCAAAGCTCACCGCGCCGCCTGCGTCTGCACGGAAGCCATGGGGGAACCGAGCAAGGAGCTCCTGGACCTCCCCTCGGGGCCTGAACCACCCTCCTTCATCGGTGCCGCTCTCATCCCCATCCCCACCCTTCCTCCTTCCGATGCCCCTTTACTCCCAAATTCCTCTCCTGTTGGTTTCCTGGTAATAATGTTTAGGGTTTGTGTGATTTGCAGAGTCGCTGCTCGCCGGAAGAGAGCAGCACAAGGAGGAGGGCAAGCGCAAGGCGGGGCCTCCCACCGATCCGCTCCCCAAGAGCCAAGGTATCTATTCTTGCTGCTACTCCGTGCAGCTCAGAACATAGGAGTATTTACAGTTGCGTATGCATGCGTTCCTGATTGTAATTTGTTTGTTTAGACCAAGCTCATCAGAGAATCACATGAACATGTGTGTTTGTTCACCCTAGCTATTCCAAGCCGTTAGTCAATGGCAATGTCCACCCTGCGGCCTGCGGACTTTTCGTAAAAACATGCTCGAACAGTACCGTTATTTAGGTTTTTGCCTGACTGAAAAGGTTTTTGCCTTGGCGGGGTTGTAGTTTGACATAGTGTGTGAAACAATTCGTTTGAATTGGACAACATAGATATTTTACCGAAAAGATTCAACAAATATGTACATGTCCAAAAGAAGAAAGATACAAGAGGGGATTACTTCTTTCAGCTTATGTACTTGCTCCCTGAATTTTCCATTTAATTTGGGTGTTGCAATGCTGCTCAGTTCTCGGAAAAGTGAAGGATTTCTTGGGAGAGATGGCGAAAGCGAACGAGAAGTTGCAGCTCGATGCGCAGGTAGGATTCTAATTGGCTTTGTGTTAGATCTGTGTCCCTGCTGTTATTTGACTCCTATTTATGCTTGTGCAGAATAAACCTCCCGAGGAGTATGACATAGAAACCCTTACTGGAAACGAAAAGGAATATATTGAGATGGTAAAGTTAATCTTTGAAACACGGCGGAGAAAACATGGGGTGTAGTTTGACTGCTTGCACTAACTGGTGACTGACGAGCAAAATTCTGTTTTCAGGATTTGCTTCTCGGTGTTGCTGATCTTCATTCGGAGCAAGCTGTAGATGCAGCTGAAGCGACAATGAGCGGCTTCCCACCCTCAGGAAGGTCATTTGCTAGCACCTCTTCTGACTCGGAAGATGATAGCGACGAAGACGGTGATGACGAGCCTGACATGTCTAGCAAAGATAAATGCGACAATCCAGACAAACCTGAGGCTCATCCAGTCAAAGGGAAGAAGCCGAGTAAAAGACAGAAGATTGTTGTTCTCAACTAGGATCCTTGTCATCCTTCACAGACAAGGGCAGGAGCTGTGCTACTTCACGAAGAAAGCTCGGCAGAATGTAGTACCCCAAGGCCTGATACTAATCAAGAGCTTAGAATATACAGATATCAGGATCGCGTAATTGTTGTGTTGTGTGATGCTCAGGATCACCTAATTTTTATGTCATGTAATGCTTAGTGGCTAAATGTTGCCATGCCCCCGACTCTGGCAATACAATGCGTGGCATCTATTCTGAATTGGTGTGGCCATGCCCCGTTCTGCCCAAAGATGCACGCCGAACTGCAATTTTCCCTGTAGGCTGTTGCTTTCCATGGATGTGTTGAAGTATTTAGCTAACCTTTTTAAGGCACGAGATCATAGTCCCAAGTCTTGCAATCTTACAAATTTCCTACAGAAATCATTTGCTCTCCCTCTTTTGCCTCCTCTCCCTCCCTACCCATTTAACTTGAAATTGGAACATGGTCTAATTTATGGGCTTGGTAGTTGGCACCTGGGCAAGCTTTGGCACCAGTGTTTTGCTTTTCGTTTTACATACAAGAAGAATACAGTCACACTGAAGTTAAAATTCAACAAAGTTATAAACCATGCTTTCCTCTTAGAAGTCGTTTGGAAGCCAGGCTTTCATTTCATTTGTAGCATTTTAAAATGAATACATGTATTCATTTCATTTACATTGTAATTCCAGAAATGGACACTTGTTTGGTTGCCACGGGAATTGCAAATGACAGCAGAATTTAATATTGAATTTGTAAATGGCTTCCATAGAGAAACGCAAATGACAGGTCTCAGCTCGGAATTGTGTTTACCCATGGTGTCATTTTGCTGGATTTCCTAAATGAAATGACGATCCAATTCTGTGCCAACCAAATAGCATATCTATGAAATTCCAAAATGAATTCCAGGATTTCAGGCCCAAATGATGAATACCAAACGACTTCTTAAGGCTTGTTATGTTTGTTGGATTCTATAAACGCAAGAATAGAAAAACGCATGAATAGGATAGAAATGCATGTGAAAAGCCGAAGATTGAATATGATAGGGGTTTTGTAAACATGGGTGGTTGGTCACATAAATTCTACTAATAAACATCATCAAATTAAAATCAAACCACATGAAAAGGCCACTAAAGACATCGGTCTCGTTCTTTGTGCATAGGAGTTTGAAAGGAGGTAAAAGTGGATTGTAAAATTTATGCATTTTTCCTTTGAAACTATGATTGTGTAAAATTTTACAGTGTTTTTTCCTTTCCACAATTGCTTTGAGACTGATCTGATCAATCGGGGCTGGGCTCCATGTCAGGATGGCAATGGAGCGGGTTTGGACGGATATAGGAAAAGCAGATCCATGCCCAAATCAATCAGCCTCGCTCTGCCCCGCCCACGAAAGAATCCATGGGCATGGATGTCGCCCCAAATCCAAATCCGATGGATACCTGGATATCCATGGATATCCATGCCCATAAAATTTGAGTACCATTTCAGCAATATTTCACTTGCATTTCATCAATAATAAGCTAACATGAATATTTTGGCAGCATTTCGACATTATTTCATTAGCATTTCAGCCGTAATTATGTCGACAATTCATAGGAATATCAAAGCAACAATATACATTACCGAGGAGGCGGAGCAATCAACGAAGATCCATAGTCAATGCGGCCGGCGGAAGCCCTACCAGCACAAGGCGGTTTCGTGATTATTTAGAGTATAAAATAATTAAGGCTTAAATTAAGGGTTTGGTGATTTGGGCCTAAAAAGGACAGCCAATCGTAGGTAAAATCACATGTGTCACTCATATGTGGGTCCCACATGTCAGTTGGACATCCATCGAATATCCATGGAGCAAAAGCTCTGCCCGTGCCCGCTCCATGAATTATCGGATATCCGCCCCATGAAATCCGTGGACACAACCAACCCTCCATACCCGTGCCCGGCGGGTCGAATATCCGTGGATACCCGGATCCGTGGATAAAATTGCCATCGTGAGCTCCATGGACTCGTTCTACTCGTCGGAGCCATAATGGGGTTCCTTTGTCCAGGAAAGGATCCGGTATCTCTCTTTCTACGGCAGCCGCGTTATCCCCTTCTTTTGCGGCGCAAATGCAACCCATCGTCATCGGGCCATACTGAAGAACCGTCGCTCATTTTACAATTAGGGTTTCGGAACCCTAGTATAGCTAGCGCCCGATGATGCCATGAGGGGGATGATCTTGTCAAGCGTTGTGGCATTGATACTCCATTCCGCAAAATAAGTCTTGGTTAAACTTTACATCGTTTGACTTTCGAAAAAATTGTACGCCTTATTTTAAGGAATGAAAGTGGTATATGGAAGAACGATCGAAGGTGAGGCATTGAACCTCTTCTGGTAAGAGTCGCAGTCTGAACCGGCAGAGTGCCAGAGTCCATGGAATAATCAGGAGAAACTCCGTTAGCAACAAGCAGTACCAAAGTGCATAATGCTCCAAAAAAATCGTATAAGCCATGAATACATATAATCAGGTCGGACATACAATTTGACCGAACAGGATTCATCCTTCAAGAACAATTACACAGAAGAGTAACACGGCGACAAAAGAGGCGTAAAAAAACTGGTTTACAATCCGGCACGAGCATTCAGAATCCGGTTCGCATCGGGAAGACCTGGCTCGGCGATCGGAACTGCTGGCGGCGCTGGTTGGCGGACTGCAGCGCCTGGTCGACCATGGCGGCGCGCGAGGCACGCGACAAGGGCGTGCCGCCGGCCATGGCGCGCTGGTAGGCCTCGTCGTCCTCCATGCTCCCGCCTCCTTCCAGCGCCAGGTGCACGAGGCGGCGCATGTCGTGCGACGTCAGCTCGTGCTGCTCGGTGAGCTCGGGGCCGTCGGAGCGCGCCTCGAAGCCCGACAGCAGCAAGTTCCCCTCCTCTCCCGCGAGCGCGCCGCCGCCGCGGTACGGGCGCACCGAGAACTGCGCGCCGCAGCCGTCCTCGTCGTCGTCGTCGTCCTCGTGTCCGGCGCCGGTCTGCTGCTGATAATCCTGCAGGTTCCGCGCCCCGCTCAGATCAAACTCTCCGAACTCCATGTCGCTCCCGCTCTCGTCGTCCTCCTCCTCCTCCTCGGGCCCGAACGCGTCGATGAACATGACGCGCAAGCGCAACTCCACGCCGCCGAGACCGAGCTCGTCGCACCGCGCCTGGAAGCGCGCTGCCGCCCTCCGCGTCTCCGTCGCGACCTCCGGGCGCAGCATCGGGTTGTCGAGCCTGGCCACGAGGCCACCGAGCGCACGGTACGCGGCGCCCTGGCGCCCCAGGTCCCGGAGCGGCACGCGGCAGGTGACGTCCTCCACCGTGTCGACGTCCATGGTGCCGCCGCCGTAGTCGGTGCATTGCTCGACGAGCAACCGGAACGTGATGACGGCGGCCTGTGAATCTGCCGCCGGGATCTCGGCGAGCAGGACCAGCTTGTCGGGTTGGCTGAGCAGGACGTGCTCGTTCACGGCGGCCATGTCTACTAGCTGCGCTTGCACGAACTGGCCGACTTGCAAACGCTGATGAATAATGTGATTGCGAGAACTTGTCGATCTGGTTGTGCTCGTACTGAGCACATATGGTTCCTTATATTGGCTGATTGGCAATCGAAACAAGACAGCTGAACTCGACTCGGACACGAATTCCCGTCCCGTACAGAGAACGACTGCTAGTCGGAATCGGAGTGCCCTGTTGGCTGGGGCCGTGGTGGTTTGACGAATCGAGATTTAACATAACGGACTTGGAGCAATTTTAGTGGCCACCCTGCAGAAAAGCCTAAACCTCAACCGAAATTTCCAGTCGGGCAACACATACGCATAGCATCTGCACATATAAAACAACAATCCGGAGCTGTTTCCGAATATAAACACAAATGTTGACGCTAGTCGGATACATTAATAATTTTATCATACGGCGAAGGGAATCCCACCATACAGGAAAAGAGAGATAATACACATATTTTCTAACCTCCATGTCATCCAGAAATGACACTAAAAACAGCCAACAAAAGTAAAGACGATGGTCGTCTCTACACTAGCGCTACATCCATCTTTTGCACATGGTCTACAGCATGGTTGCATTACATTGTGCGAGCCAACTACTGCAGCTCTTCTACATAGATAGATGGTACAGCATGACGATGCACCTGAAACGCTGCCAAAGGGTAGCGAAGGGGCACTGTCTTGCGCTTGTCAAATGCCAGAAACCTCAATACTTTGCAACTTGAGCTACAATGTCTGAATATTGTTCTGGCACAAAGGATTTCACTTTCAATGCAGCCTTGCCGTCTTCACTGGGAGAATATGCTTTAATGCCAATGACTGTGGACATTGCTGCAAAAAGATTGGGGTTCAAATCAAATGTTGATGTTATTGAACATTTGCATCATATTTGCAGTAACTAACAGAAGGGTACCTAGACAGGAAGTACATCTCACAACAGAACTTAGTGTCAGTCTTTTACTCTCAACAAGTTTAAATGTGCTAGGCTACTAGCAAGATGGCAATTTCACATTTACAAGTAGCAAGTTAGCTTCGGTATGATTGCATTATTTAAATTTTGGTTTAAGCCCCATTATAACTAGTAAGCATGAGCCATGTCGAAGAGGCAATGGTCCTCAGATGACATGCATTGTTAGGAAAATATATATGTAGACAGATATATTTAATGAGTGTATACAACTTTCTCGGAAGCAGCATTTTATTCCCAGCAAAAAGAATATCGGTGTACTTACTCTCATGTATACGGCCATATAGAAATCTTTCGCCACGCCAATCCTCCAGAGGCCTTGACCGGATTCTTGTGCTCCGTCTAACGCCAGATTGCCACGAAAAACCAAATGCTGGTAGCAGTCATGACAGTAGAAAAGATCATCAGTTTCTTTACGATACAGTCGTATTTGTTTAAAAAAAGAAATGTCCCCATGTTGCAATGTGCAGAAGTAGAACCTGCCAGACTTTTCCTTCCACGCAATTCCTGCCTCTTTTTTCTCCTTTGAGTTTCCTTTCGCCCGTTGCCATTGTTTGGGGACTGTACAACCCTTGTACCGACTGTCTGTTGCTGGGAATACAAATGAAAAGTTGAATACTCAAAACTCAAAAGTTAAAAAAAAAATTGTGTAACAGGAGGTTAATACTCCCGATTGCTTGTTGTGCATGCAACGCAAGGACCTAGACAAGTTGCGCACCTACCTATGGTGATGTGCCCTAGAGGCAATAACTATATTTTATATATTATCCCTTTTTTTGTATGTCACTAATATTGACTGGCAAGTACGGGACTATATTTATGTTTATGATGTTAATCTAACTGAGCCAGGGTCATAAACCATATGAAAAACACATATGAACTGTAAACGAGCACATGTATTCATTGATAATGATTTTACAGACCATAGATATGGAGATGTAAAAAAACTAATGTTTACAGCTGCACATACTCTAGCACTCCAATGTGCAAGATTGCTGCCCTGTACATGTGCACACCTAGGAGGCGTTGCTACGGTTGCTGTGACCCTAGAACAATCCGCAAGTTTATTATGGCCACGAGGTGCTATAGATACTGTCAGTGTGACACTTTTTGACGGCCACAACGTGCTATAAGATAACTATTTTAACTTTCATCCGACCAGGTTTCTTCTATTCTACTCTCCTTGTGCAGCGTCTACTTGCAATAATTACTGGTGACTTTTATACAAAAGTATTGTTTTGCACTAGCATGGCTGGCCTGTAACATTACACTACTAAACCAGAAGTGGCCACTTAGCCCCGTAAATATGGATGATGGCATGATGTGCTAAGGCTGAGCTATCTAGCATCTTCATGCTCATAAATAACATGTGCTTGACATGATAACCATACACTTTTTTCTAGCTGTCTTTATGTCGTCCTTACTATATTGTACAGATAAACATAATGTGATGCTCACTGGATGTGACATGTGTAAGACTGCAAGGACAGAAGTTTCTGTATAGCAGCTAAGAGATAATAATGTTCAAGAAACAAACCTACCTCAATGTTTGTATCTTGCATATGAGGTTGAGTATCTGTATCACAATTTTCTGGGGGTATTCCCAGCGGGTCGCTTGCCTCTTCTGTAACAAAATATACTTTAGAACTCCATGTAAAGAAGAATGTTAAGTCGTGAAATTTGCATCAAGTAATTTAAAGCAGCTTATACAATATCTTTACAAAAAGGTACAACATAGTAACAAAAGGAAATTAAAATCAGTTTGCAGATTTATAAGATTTTTGTAGCACTACATGTATATATTATTAATAATGAAGCACATGAAGTGTGATATATTATTAATGAAGCACATGAAGCACATGATATATATGATATACTTGAACAGGTTGTATATGTACGATATATTATTAATGAAGCACATGAAGTGTGATCCTGCTCTCTAAAGGCTGTGGTCCTATTTGACGAAGAGACTTAGCCCTAGCTAAGAACAAATCCTTGTAGCCAAATAGTAACTAAATGTTAAGTTACGAGGAATCGTTCTAGAGTACATGCCTACATGCCTTACAAACTATTAAACATAAACAGGAAGCAGAATAGGCAGAAGTAAGACCTGCCCCTCTTTTCCCTCTCCTCAATGGCTGCTTCCTCTTCCCATCCTGAGCTTGTTTTTGCTTACCAACCTTGAGTTGGTTGCTTACAGGAACTGCTGGTTTCTGGAAGTCAAAAGAAGGCAAGCATAAACCACTGAGAGCAGGAAAATGTGTAATTTTCCTATATTTACGAAAATGCACAATCTAGACTCAATTCCTTACAGCTGCCTGCAATATCAAAGACTGACTAAAAATACAATAGTGTTTAATGAAGAATTCTACCTCAATGTTTCCTTCATGAATATGAGATTCATTCTGTGGATCGATATCTTCTGGAGGTATTTCTGGTGTCTGGATTGGCTTATCTGTGGAGAAAACAAGCTTCAATGCAAGACTAGATGACTCGTCTATGTGTAAATGGCACAGAAAATGAGTTATGGGCTCACACAAAGCATATGGAACTCCAAATCTCAAACAACTGACAGAGATTTACATTCGCTCCTACCACACTATAAAATGGTCGCAAATTTTGAATCTACATACATAGAAAGACAGACAAACTCTATGGCTACTACTTCTACAGGACTTCAATAAATTAAAGTTTTACTGAATAGCATCAACATGTCACCATCTGTTACTATCTTGATGTCTGATAATAAAATTTGTAAGAGATTACCGTTATGCTATTTCACGAAACAAGTAAAACAGTGTTAATGTAACCATGTACACATAAAGTGGTGCCTACATATAGATTAGCCCTACATGGTCTTGAGTATGCCGATGCTTCTGCATTACGGTGCCTCTTTATAGGAACGCACTTATCCTACAAAGGTCCCAAATCCTGGCTACAAACAACCGTCTGATCTCATGCAGAAAATGATATTGGATTTCCTTGCCCAAATTTGTCATTTGGGTCCAGAATAGCATGCTTATATTCTGTACAGGATATTCCTACAAATTATGCTGATTATAATATGTATTGTTTCCAAAATAGCATCATTAGGAAACTTAGCACTGATATGCCATAACAAGGTCATGAGAATACAATATCATCTTGCTTCATTAAATAGGTTTCTAACACAACATAAAGGTTGCTCTCCAGAATCTGTACTACCAACTCATTTGTTTAAGCACTTAAGTGTATATTAACGTTGGAGAAAAACACCGCTATAAGCCAATAACTGCACAAGAATACCAATAGAGTAGGCCACTGACTAGTAAACAACTTTTGGACTTTGCCTGCTGTTACAACATTTCACAGGATGTTGCTGAAAGTAAAGGGGATTAAAGAATGATAGGTTGCCTAAGAGGCGAGACAGAAGCATCGTCCCAGGTGAACTGTCCAAAGTTCATGAACAACGTTCAAATCTATACTATCGTATAAATTAGTCATGTCAACAGTTTGGTGCCATGGTTATGTAGTTTGGAAGAAAACAAAAATACGATTGGTTTCTCTCTTTTTTTGCTGAATCCAGAGTCCACGGCATTACACACAACCTGTGGAAGTCTTTTGAAGGTATAAGTTAAGCTCAAATTTGCATGGACTGTAGAGTTGGAGACTGCATTCCTATGCTTTGAATTATTTACTTAACGAGTCAAGTAAGTACTCCTACATAAGGGGCACTGTGAGCATCAACTATTACAAGTTAATCGATTTATTATCTCTCTCGTTCGTCCTCTCCAACCTATGCTCTATTCCCTAATCCCCTACTGGCCATCCTCATGGAAGTAGTTACCTAGGTTCTTTCAGAACTCCACGGAATAAAAAAAAATTAAGTTGTAAACTATATACGAACAGCTATGAAGTAGAAAAAGGTGGCATAAAATAGTAATATTTGTACAAGAAACACCACCAAAGGTACAACATAACACCAAACAGAGTTTAAATAAGCTGGCAAAACTTTATGAAATTATTTTTAGCATTATAAAAACATTAGCAAAAGAGGAAGGGATATAAAAAACTATTAATGTGGCACATGAAAGCACGGTTCTTATTCTCTAGACACACGTGGCACCATCCAATGATGGCGCAATCCCTGGCTAGGAACAATCCCTGTACCTAAATGTCAACTGATTCTTAATTTACAGAATCATTCTAAAGGGTGATGCACACATTAGAAATCAGTAAGTATAAATAGAAAGTAGAATAGGCCAAAGTAAGACCTGGAACTCTTTTTCCTCTCTTGGCTGGCTGCTTCTTGTTTTTTCCTTTTTGAACTGCCTTTTGCTTACCATCTATGCTCAGGGATTGTTCATTGCTTGTATCAACTGCTCTTTTCTGGAAGTCCAAAAAAGGCAGATGTAAAAAACTTTTGCTTTATAGGCAATAAATATTTAAACTTTTTCCTACATTTAAGACAAGAATGCGCAGGAAGACACACACCTAATAAGTTATTACTTAATTTCATAAGATTATTTACAGTGGCAATTCTGAAGAACAAAAAAATGATGTATTCCTAGGATGAACTAAGTGCCAGTCAACCATTTACAGCAGCAATTCTGAAGGAGAATAATGCATAGTGAAAGAAGCCAACCTCCATGTTTCCATCCTGAATATGAGATTGATTGTGTGTGTCTGGAGGGATTTCCGGTGGATGGACTGGCTCGCCTGTAGAAAATATGATTTAGACCTCAACAAAGGGTAGAAAGTGATGTATAAAAAAACATACACGCTTGGAAGTCTTCTAGACCTCAACAGAAGGAAATATGATTTAGACCTAATACTTGACACATTTTACCTTACTGCGAAAACTGTATGTCACGATAGTGTGGACTAGTATGTTAGTGAGTACTTCCTAAGTCATCTAATGATCTGAGATAACTTATGTGCATGTAAAATTGTAAATGCAACAAAATGAGATGTGGTGGTGCTGGAGGGTACAAGTTTCCCATAAAGAAAAAATGCAATTACTGCTGAACTGTGCATGTAAGGCTACTGCGAGCAAACATTACTGACGAATATGATGAAGACGTAACATTACATGAAAATAAAATCTGATCAACTGATAGAGAAAGACCATGTAATTAATCAAAGCAAATACTTCTATGTGATCACAGTTCTTTGGAGGAATGCATCCATCCTTATAGGTCCCAAGCCCTTAGAAACAAACATCTGACATCATGCACCAGATGATTCTTCTTACTACCAAAATTTGCTGTTCACTTCCAGAATAGTGTGCACAAACTTTGTGCGGAAGGTTGCTAGGAGCCACAATGTATAGTATGTCTGTCTCCAAAATAGCATAACTAGCAAATTGATATGCCGCAAGCCCACAACACAGTAGATTTCATGATAATGTACTGCAACATTGTTTCTTTAACTATTTCAGCAACGGCAAATATGAACTACCATCTCATTTCTTTAAGCATGCAAGTCCATGCTACTACTGGGAAGAAACAGTGGTACTACAAAAAAAAAGAGAGAGATTGTTTCTCTCTATTTTGCTGAACCTTGAGTTCCCAGGTCTGATGAGCAAAATGTTATACTCCCTCCGATTCATATTATTTGATTCAACTTTATCTAGATTCGTATGTATCTAGTTAATTTTTTAGACTACACGCATGCGTATCTAGACAAGGTGGAGTCAACTAATATGGGTCGGAGGGAGTAACTCTTTTGATGGCATAAGTTCATCCCAAATTTGCAAAGAAAATAGGTACCTTGAACACGCCCGTCCCCTCCAACCCCTCCCTGTCACACAGTAGGAATCAAAGTTTGATACATGTTAGACACACTGGACTGGGGTATATAATTGACAGTCACAATTTGTACAGGAACTCACCTGATGTTCAATATTATCATCTTCACCATGCAATGCAGACGCATTTCTACCTGGTTCGCTACCCAGCACTTCAGTCGCATCACCTTCCAAATGATGAGGAGAAGAAATTGTTTGTTCGCTACCCAGCACTTCAGTCGTATCACCTTCCAAAAGATGTGGAGAAGAAATTGTTGGTTCATGATTTGCCCTCTCAATAACTGAGTGATCCATTGGCAGATCATTTTCCTGAAGCACAAAATAAAACACAATGTGCCATGAAGTCAATGGTTCAGAAGAAGTTCAGTAATAAACAAGTGAGAAGGTAAGAAGACTTTCAATAGTAACTACCTCCAATGAAACATTGTGTCCGCTAGATGCATCCTTTTCTTTGGCAACCTCACTATCTACGTACAAACCAAATGAAGAACTTCTTGGCTCACTTTCATCTGTTGAGACTCCATTGGGAATGTTTGTTACAGGCTCAAGAACATGATCTGGAGATTTGGTGCTTGAAGTTGGGATCTCCCTTCCAGTAGAGGCCTCACCACCCGTCGAAAGAACAGAATCATAAGGACTGTGCCTCGACGATTGGTTACCTGTAACAGTTCCTGGAGAATTGTCAGATTCATCGTCTTCTGAAAGATCTGCTTTATTGTTAAGAGTGTCTTTGCCAAGTATTTGTTTCTCCCATTTTGAAATTCGAGCGAGGTGGCTCCCCGATACAGATATTTCTGGAGCATGGCCACTCGTCAGATGTTTCCTTGTAGTAGTGCTGCTTACAGGCCTATCATCAGGACTGTTGAATAAGTCGGGGAGAGAAACTTTTCCTATGCTTATTTCTTTAATGTTTAACGTCTTCCGTATTAGATTTTCCTCTTCATCTTCATCCAAATTTTTGAATGCTGACAATAATTCGTCCAAAGCACCTTTACCCTTCTCAGGAAATGAATCTGTAGAGGGGAAATTATATTAAGAAAAAGTAGGTTGAAATAGTTGCAACAGATTTGAGGAGGGTTGTTTAACCTTGTCTCGCTGGGACATCTGGTATATCACATTGGCTAGAACTTGAAGGAACCGGCAGCTTGGTTCTTTCAGGAACTGAAGGAGACATGTCGTCTTGAGTGGACTGAGATTCTGTTATAGTTTCTGTCTGTGAAGGGGCTTCAATAACATCTGGGATATCCATGCCCGCACTAAAGTTGTAAGAATAGACTGATTTTCTCCTGACAGTTAAGAAAGCAAAGCATGGGTCAATTCCCTTTTATGATAAACGCTTCCAGGAGTATGACAAGTTGGTAACAACAAATAAAGTGATGACAGGTTTAAAGGAACTAGTCCCTCTGTTCCATATTAGTTGATTTAGTACAAAGTTGAACTAAATCAGCGACAACTAATATGGAACGGAGGGAGTATAGCTAATAAAGCAGACTTTCTTATACTTACTGACGTCATCAATCATAACTCATAAGCAACAGCAAAATGATAAGTATGTAAATAAATCCAAATTAAATTTTGCAAAGAACAGGAGGCTATGGATAAGGCTTAGCTGTGGCATACAAATGGTTCTAAGGTCACATTATGAATAATCTCTTTTTTAAAAAAAAAAAGATTAATATAAGTTAGAAGGAGTCGTTCATGAGATAAAACATGGAATGAAAAAGGAAGCATACCTTGCCATACCAGGCCGCTTCTTGGGTGGTTCCATAGGGCGATGATGATCTGCTGTTTCGGTTGGAGCCTCGCCTCTTAGCTTCTTCATTTCCTTGTCAGCTTCTGCATTCGCGAACGA
The DNA here is from genome assembly GCF_022539505.1 of Lolium rigidum. Classification (NCBI taxonomy): domain Eukaryota; kingdom Viridiplantae; phylum Streptophyta; class Magnoliopsida; order Poales; family Poaceae; genus Lolium; species Lolium rigidum. The sequence continues at coordinate 163,976,820 of NC_061513.1, read as the reverse complement.
TATGTTAGAGCGCTACTTTCATTTACTACTACTTAGTAGCAGCATTAGAAGGCGGTGATAGGGTTACCTTCAAGCTGATCCAAGGTTGAGAAGTATTCGTCCGGATCCTCGATGCTTGACAGCTTAGAGAAGTCGACATTTTGCAGAGGGTTGCTGCAGAAGAGTAGCAGCAAACCAAGTTATTCGAACTCCATTCACAGCTCACTACAGCAGAATCATTCCATAAGCTGTGAAATCTGAAAGCTATATCTGAAAGAAGAAGCAAAAGTGAATTGCCTTTCAGGGGGCTTGAGTGAGAATCGAGCCCGCTTGCGGTCCAGCCCAGGCCTTCTGCCCTGCTGGTTGTTCGCAGCAGCGGCAGCCAGTCCGTCGTCCTGATAGAGCTTGTGGATGTCGCCCCGCTCCTTCAAGACGTGCCTGGCCTGCTCCATGAGCTCCTTGGACCGTTTCTGCACCGGAGCAGACGCTTTGAGATTAGCTAGCTCCAGCAATCACTGAGACTGCGGTAGGCGGTAAGGGAAAGGACGAAACCCTCGGTCCAGAACGGGATCGAACTAGGAATGAATCCAACCAAGAAAGCGCAAGCGCGAGCAAGCAAGCGCGTGGGTTCCAGAGGCGAGGGTCGCGTACCAGCGGTCTGTCGAGGAGTGCCCTGGAGGGGGATGCGGCGGCGGCGGCGGGGCCCAGGGTCCGGAGGAGGAGGGAGGTCGCGGAGGTGGCGGCGCTGAGGGGGTCACCCGCGGCGTCGACAGAGGCCATGCGCAGCCGCGCAACGGCTGGATCTCGCCGCCGGCGGGGCGGCAGTTGGGGCCGTGGGGGCGAGAGGAGTGCTCAGGTGCGGCGTGGGTTGGGGAATTCAAAAACCGAAACGGGGAGCGGCGCTGCGGTGGAGAGTGGGAGTGCGAGGGCGAGGGCGACGGGGCTGGTTGTTGTTGGATTGTTTGGGCGCTGAGAGCATGTAGGAGCAGCTGCACCTTTTTTTTTTTTTTAATAACAACTGATGGAATTTAACAATGGCGAAACCAATTACAAACGACTCAAAAAAAAATACAATATGGATCCAGAAGACCACACACTATACTCCTAAATCGCAATCAAGCCAGAGCACATGCCAACTCTAGAACTTGAACCTGGGTGGACTGGTTCCACTACAATGGACCTAACCACCAGAGCCACTTGCATTATCAGAGCACATCTCGGCCATATTTGATAGCCTCAGTGAGATGAAACACGTTCCGGGTAAAAAAGAAAAAAAAAAGCACTTTGTTTAGTACTAGTGAACTCATTTTCTGCGGAGAGGGAAGACAGACCTCATTGTTTTGTTGTTCTTAGCATCATATGTTGGTAACATGGTAACCTTACCTCACCCATTACAAGCATCGCCACGTCGGCGATCACGAAGCCAGACATCACCATGGCACCATCCTTCACGGCATCACGCCGATCACAGGCATCACAACGTCGCCGTACACCACCATGACACCATCGTTCACGCCGGTCACAAGAATCACCATGTCGCCGGTGACGTCGCCGAACACCACCATGATACCGCTGGTCACGCTAGTTACAAGCATCACCACGTCGCCGACCACGAAGGTGAACATCATCTTGACACCACTGTTCACGCTGGTCAAAGCACCACGTCGTCGACCACGAAGCCTGACATCATGTCGCCCTCCACGAAGCCTCACGCCATGCCGCCACCGACGACTGATGACCCACAAGTATAGGGGGTGTATCGTAGTATTTTCGATAAATAAGAGTGTCGAACCCAACGAGGAGCAGAAGGTGTTGACAAGCAGTTTTGATGAAGGATTCACTGTAAATGCTCACAGACAAGTATTCAGGGGGTTTTGATATAGCAGATAAATAAATTACAAGTAAGTAAAATGCGAGAGTAATAATTGCAGCGAGTGGCCCAATCCTTTTTAGCACAAAGAACAAGCCGGTTTGTTTACTTATAATGACCAAACGTTCTTGAGAACACACGGGAATTTAGTCTAGTGCTTTCGCTTCATATAGCCGATTAATCTTCATTGTTTTGATAAGTGTTGTGTGGGTGAACCTATGCTAATGCACCGCCCTTCCTAGGACTAATACATACTTGTGATTATACCCCTTGCAAGCATCCGCAAATACAAGAAAGTAATTAAGATAAATCTAACCACGACCTTAAACTCGAGATCCTCGCTATCCCTCCCGCATCGATATACCAACGAGGGTTCGGGTTTCGTCACTCCGAGCAACCCCGCAATTAGCAAACGAATACAAGATGTATTCCCCTAGGCCCATAAAGGTGAAGTATCATGTAGTCGACATTCACATGACACCACTAGAAGAATAACACCACAACTTAAATATCATAACATTGAATATTACCCAACATAATTCACTACTAACATTTAGACTTCACCCATGTCCTCAAGAACTAAACGAACTACTCACGAGACATCATATGGAACATGATCGGAGGTGATATGATGATGAATAACAATCTAAACATAAACCTTGGTTCAATGGTTTCACTCAATAGCATCAATAACAAGGAGTAATCAATACCGGGAGAGTTTCCCCTACCAAACAATCAAGATTCAACCCTAGATGTTACAGATGGTGACGAGGTGCAGCGGTGGAGATGGCGGTAATGATGATGGAGATGATGGTGATGATGATCCCAATGATGTCCAGCTCGATGGCGGTGACGATGGCGTCGATTTCCCCCTCCGGGAGGGAATTTCCCCGGCGGATTTCAGCCTGCCGGAGAGCTCTTTTCTCTCTGGTGTTTTCTGCCCCGCTGTAACGTCCTACCTTTTAACAAAGGTAGAACACATGTGTTCAGTGCTACTCCCTGGATCACTGATAGCACCACAGTACAAAATATAGCATTCATAGCAATAGTATCAACATTACAACGTAATGATCCCAGTACGACAAATAAGGGAAATACAACTTGCATAGTCCAAATGACTAGCATTCAAATAAAGTTCCAATATCTAACACAGCGGAAGTAAAGTAGCATGGAGCCTCCATCTTCATCATGCGCCACAGCGGACATGTTGGAATGTAGACTCGAGATCCTATCAGCAACCTTCATCGGAGCGACTCGCACGTTTGAATATGCAGCCCCACGAATGGAGGTCAGTACAATGATGTACTGGCAAATGACACTTATTTGGTGGCAGTTTTGAACAGACTAACTACATGAATTTGGCTGGTGGAGCTAGGCTATTTGCATAAAGCCAGTTTTGTCCTATATTTGATAAAACATTTGAAATCTTTGAAATTCATCGTGGGTGTTCAGAGGGCGCACCATGACACACCACGAAGTTTATTAGGGTAACTTTGAAATCCATCATGAGTGTTCGGAGGGCTCACCATGACACACCATGAAGGGTCTCTAGCGCATTTTAATTGACTTTAGAAAACAAAAGGGGTGTTGAGATTCTTCAGGTACAATCCCCGCCTAGCAGCTCAAATTGTCCATGACCGGGGACACGGCTAAGATCTTAGATTTAACTCTCGAGAGGTTGTGCACTTTCACCTTAAGACCCATCCTACCCAAGAGTAAGATGAGACAAGACCTTTGGGAAGAGAAGTTCACCCATACTAGCCAGACCCGTTTCTCTTGCATTTCTGCAACCACCCTCTAATCCGACAACAGGATGAACCTCCACAACTTAAGAATCTTGGCAGAGCCATATACCATAAGGCTGCACTGGAAGCTATCTAAACAGTGAAGACCTACAAATCTCTTTGTTCCTGGGTGGCAGTCCACAAGTGCACTCTCAAGCGAAGACAACCACATGACAAGTACTAGACAGGAGTCATGTGGCCCCGAGTAGCCACTCAACAATCAGCCACCAAGCAAACCAGTCCACCCAGGGGTGCATTAAGGTTGTTAGTTTTCAAAGTTTTGTAAACTTTTGTAAACCACCAAACAAATACAAGAGCGGCGACAATTTTGATAGTAGCCAGGTACGACAAAGCATTTTCCTAACAGGGGGGTTTAAGGGTGGCTATCAACTACTAGGTATTCTAGCATTGCATTCACTTTGAAAACAAATAATAACCTATCATGCATACTACTAGAAAAACACTAATGCATTAATTAAAACTGGGTGAGAAGATGAGTGTCACTTGCCTTGGTCAAAGCAGCCTGAACAATCACAACAATCACAAGCAAGACCCTGGTCCTCCTCACAATCTAAACAAGACAACCAGGAGCCAAATAAACATAACATTCTGAATGCACAACCATAGACATGTATGCATGCATGATATGCATCGTTTAGTTTCACACATAGGTATGATGTGAAAATGTTGTATTAAGTGTCCTCCGATATTTAGAATGTTGGTAATGATCTCTGGTTGTATTTATTTTATTAAAGTTTTATTTATAGCGCTATTAACCAGTTAACAATGCATATACATCAACTAAAATAGGTACTGTAGTGTTTTTGTTTTGTAAAAATTCTTGACCCAACATCACTGGATAGGGTGCAGTAGTACAAGACCATAGCAATTGGATTCATTCAAAAATAGTTTATAGAATTTGAATTATTGTCAGATTACTAATTTGAGCATATTTGCAAAAGCAAGTTTATGCACGTATCAACTTTGGTCAACTCTGGTTCCAAGATGATCTATGTGTTCTAAGGATTCCAGAGACTACAAATTTGTAAATTTTGGCCCACTGGGATTAATTTACACAAATTTTATAGTGTCAAATGGTTAATTATCTTTTTTGAAATATGGTGCAAAATTTATCACAGAACCTATACAGTATTGTTGCATGGTTGTGTTTTACAGGTTGTAAGCTTTCCAACAATATGAAATTTGTAAAATTTGAGCCTACGGTTGATTTTATATTGATTTTACAAGTTGGACAGCAATTCTGGCATTTGAATTCGAATTCAAACTCAGTTTGACTGAGCTGACCAGCGCGCTGACCGTGCAGGCCACGTGCCGCGTTGTGATTGGGCGGTACCCCTTCGGTTAAGTGGTCTATCTTGATCCTTTGGATCTAGATCTAACGGGGCAAAGCGAAAAGGAAAAAGAAAGAAAACAAAAAGGGAGAAGGGGCTCACCTGCCGGCCGGTGATGGTCGGGCGGCGGCGCGGGGGCTCGGTTCGGGTGGTCGCCGGCGCTACGACGGTCTTTGGCGTCGGGGAGGGGCGGACGGTGTGCGGCGGGCTGCGGCGAGGCGGAGTAGTGGCGGCGGCTCGGCGTTTGGCGGTCTCGGGTGGCCGGGCGGGCGGCCGGAGCGGCGACGGCCGGACTTGCTCCGGCGAGCAATAGGGACGGCCCGGCGGCGAGATTTGTGAGGCGGAAAGGGGGAAATGAGAGAGGAGGGCCGGGGCTTTAAGGTGGTGCTCGCGGACGTCGAGGTGGGGGCGTGGGTGAGTGGGGAGGAGGTGGCGGCGGGCGCTGCGCGCGGGGAACGTGGGCGCGTCGTGCGTGGGCGGAGGTTAGGGGAGGAGCTGACAGGGTGGGGCCCACGGGCAGGTGGGGCCCGGTGACAGCGAGTAGGACTGGGCCTCCTTCGGCCGGTTTGGGCTGGCGCGGCGCTCGCTGGCCCAGCTCGGTCGGTTTATTATTTTTTTCTTTTTCTTGTTTCTTTCATAACTTTTGAATCATAGCTCTAAAATTGCTCAAATTTGTTTCTAAAATTTTGTAAAAAAAATAAGAGAGTTGTTTTGGGACTAGAGTGGAGATGTTTTAAACAAATTTGAAAGTAAAAAAAATAGTACATAGACCATATGACAGCAAATAGGTGATTTAGGGTTTCTGGGGTTTGACGACTTGTGTTTGTTATTTTATGTGATGCACTTAAGTGCAAGAATGATATGAATGCATGCACATTTTAGGTTTTGAAAATATAGGGATGTTACAGACTAACCCCCTTAAGATGAAGCACGTCCTCGGGCTTCGAAAAGGCTAGCAAATAGGTGAGGGTGATCTTCTCGAAGGTTGTCTTCACGCTCCCAAGTTGCTTCTTCCTCGCATGGTGACTCCACCGAACTTTGCGTAACTTGATAGTCTTGGTACGCGTATTCCTTTCAGCTCTTTCCAAGATCTTGATCGGTTTCTCCTCATAGGTCAGGTCACTCTCCAAATGAACTTCTTCGAGGGGTACTGTATCATTCAATGGGGTTTCTGACATCTCAGGGTGACACTTCTTCAGTTGGCTGACATGAAACACATTGTGCACGGCTGAAAGAATCTCTGGCAGTTCAATCTCATAAGCTACTTCTCCTTTACGGGACAAGATCTTGAAAGGTCTAATAAATGTGGGAGCTAACTTTCCCTTGATTCCAAATCTCTTGACACCTCGAATGGGTGATACTCTAAGATAAACTCTATCTCCAATCTCATAAGAGACATCCCTGCGCTTATTATCGGCATAGCTCTTCTGTCTAGACTGTGCTATCTTCAATCTATCCTTGATTAGTCTAACCTTTTCTTCTGCTTCTTGGATAATATCAGGTCCAAAGAAACTTCTTTCTCCTACTCCACTCCACAACAGTGGTGTGGTACACTTTCTCCCATAAAGAGCTTCAAATGGAGACATTTCAATGCTAGCTTGATAACTATTGTTGTAAGAGAATTCTGCATAGGGTAAACTATCATCCCAACTGGATCCATAGTCTATAACACAAGCTCTCAACATGTCCTCTAAGATCCGATTCACTCTCTCAGTCTGACCATCTGTTTGAGGGTGAAAAGTCATACTCGAACTCCAATCTGGTTCCTAAGGACTCATGTAGTTGTTTCCAGAAATGTGAGGTAAATTGGGTACCTCTATCAGACACAATACTCTTAGGAACACCGTGTAGGCATACAATTCTCTTCATGTAGATATCTGCTAACTTAGCACTGGTATAAGTGGTCTTTACTGGCACAAAGTGAGCTACCTTTGTCAGACAATCCACTATAACCCAAATTGAATCATACCCTGATCTTGTTCGGGGTAATCCGGTAATAAAGTCCATACCAATTTGATCCCATTTCCAGTCTGGAACCTTCAACGGTTGCAATAAACCGGCTGGTTTCTGGTGCTCAGCCTTTACTCTGCTACACACATCACACTTGGCTATATATTCTGCGATGTCTCGCTTCTTGTTGTTCCACCAGAATCTCTCCTTCAAATCCATGTACATCTTGGTATTACTGGGGTGAATGGAATAGGGTGTCTCATGAGCTTCCTGGAATATCAGCTTCCTAGGGTCATTTGCTACGCATATCCGTTTCCCGAACCAAACGGTTCCTTGCTCATCTTCACTAAAACCTTTGGCCTTATCTTCCTTCAGGTTTTCCTTTATCTTCTCTATATCTTCATCTCCCTTCTGGGTTTCTTTTATTCTATCCATCAATGTAGGTTGTACTATCAACGACGTTACAAAGCCTTCTGGTACTACTTCCAAACTGAGGTCCTTCAATCCTCTGCACAGATCTTCATGTAATTCTTCTGTCGATAGACAATTCACATAAACCTTACGGCTTAAAGCATCAGCCACTACATTTGCTTTACTAGGATGGTATTGCAAACTCAGATCGTAATCCTTGATGAGTTCCAACCATCTCCTTTGTCTCATGTTCAAATCCTTCTGGGTGAAGATGTACTTCAAACTCTTGTGATCGGTGAATATTTCATATCTTTTCCCCATCAAATAGTGTCTCCAGGTTTTCAGTGCATGAACCACTGAAGCCAACTCAATATCATGTGTGGGGTAATTTACTTCATGTTTCTTGAGTTGCCTGGAAGCATAGGCTACTACCTTGCCTTCCTGCATCAACACACTTCCTAGTCCTTGACGAGAAGCGTCACAGTAGACCTGAAATTCTTTCGCCAGATCAGGTAGGCACAGAATTGATGCAGACACTAATCTCTTCTTCAACTCCTGGAAACTAGCTTCACAAGCTTCAGTCCAAGCAAATTTTTTCTCTTTCTTCAGTAATTCTGTCATTGGTTTTGCAATCTTGGAGAAATTCCCAATGAACCTTCTATAGTAACCAGCCAATCCTAAGAAACTGCGAATTTCTCCAACATTCTTCGGAGGTTCCCATTCTGTCACTGCAACTACCTTGGATGGATCAAGCGCAATTCCTTCCTTGGATATGACGTGTCCAAGGAATCCTACTTCACTGAGCCAGAACTCACATTTGCTAAACTTGGCATATAGCTTGTGTTCTCGAAGTTTCTCCAATATCAGACGTAGGTGTTTCTCATGCTCTTCGTTGTTCTTGGAATAGATAAGTATGTCATCAATGAAGACTACGGCAAACTTGTCAAGAAATTCCATGAACACTTTGTTCATCATATTCATGAAGTATGAGGGTGCATTGGTTAAGCCAAAGGGCATCACCGTATACTCATAGGAGCCATACCTAGTGACAAAAGAGGTCTTGGGTATGTCATGCTCTCTAATCTTAAGCTGAAAGTATCCAGAACGCGAGATCGATCTTGGAAAACACGATTAGCTCCTTCCAGCTGATCAAACAAGTCATTGATCCTCGGTAGGGGGTATTTGTTTTTGATGGTTACTTCATTCAGCGACCGATAATCCATCATCAAACGCTGACTATTGTCCTTCTTCATACAAACAGAACTGGGGCTCCCCACGGGGATGAACTCTCTCTGATGAATCCTTTGCGTAGTCTGCTCCTCAAGCTGCTTTTGAGTTCCTTCAACTCATCGGTGACATAGGATAAGGTCTCTTTGTCTGTAGGGCCGGTGCCGGAAGCAAGTCAATCAAAAATTCCACATCTCTATCCAGGTGGCATTCCCGGTAATTCCTCTGGAAAGACATCTGGGTATTCCCTTACTATGGCCACTTGGTCTAGGCTAACCTCCTTAAGATGGTTTAGGCTAACTCCCTTAAGATAGTTCAGCCTAAAATCTCCAACATTCAATTGGGATTTGAATCGAATCCTTTTTCCTTTAGGGGTAGTGAGTGTGATTGATCTACTAGCACAATCTATGTCTCCTTTATAGATAGTCATCCAGTCCATTCTCAAGATAACATCCACACCTTGGGATTCCAAAATTATCAGTTGGGTTGGCTCACGTCTTGGCGGCATTTGTGGTTGTTTTAGCATAGATGAGAAACAAGATAGATAGATCTAGGGAATAAAATTTCCTACCCATGCACAAACAAGTCACACAATAAACAATCCATAAAACCACAACAATAAAGCATCACACAACAAACATTCATTTAAAACATTTTTTTTTTGGAATACGAATAAAACGTCGGTACTGCCATACATCAAGTGTAGGACAATACAGAATAGTGTAATGGAATACATATGAGTCAATGGGGTCATCTAACACCTCTTGACTACCTTAACAAGCTAAAGAATATGACAACTTGCTCGTCTTCCTTGAGGGTTTTCATGAGTTAGGTCATCTAAGGAAAGAGGAAAACATTTTTGAAGATGGAATAGATGAGAGTACTAGAAGTTCACAAGGTACACTTTTTTCTTTAATGGAAACAAGATTAGATAGATTTTTCATCCTAGGGTCTTCCTATTACTAATCCAAACCTAGGGTCTCGATCCTACAGGCAACACTATGCTCTGATACCATTTTGTAACGTCCTACCTTTTAACAAAGGTAGAACACATGTGTTCAGTGCTACTCCTCGGATCATCGATAGCACCACAGTACAAAATATAGCATTCATAGCAATAGTATCAACATTACAACGTAATGATCCGGTACGACAAATAAGGGAAATACAACTTGCATAGTCCAAATGACTAGCATTCAAATAAAGTTCCAATATCTAACACAGCGGAAGTAAAGTAGCATGGAGCCTCCATCTTCATCATGCGCCACAGGCAGACATGTTGGAATGTAGACTCGAGATCCTATCAGTAACCTTCATCGGAGCGACCTGCACGTTTGAATATGCAGCCCCACGAATGGAGGTCAGTACAATGATGTACTGGCAAATGACACTTATTTGGTGGCAGTTTTGAACAGACTAACTACATGAATTTGGCTGGTGGAGCTAGGCTATTTGCATAAAGCCAGTTTTGTCCTATATTTGATAAAACATTTGAAATCTTTGAAATTCATCGTGGGTGTTCAGAGGGCGCACCATGACACACCACGAAGTTTATTAGGGTAACTTTGAAATCCATCATGAGTGTTCAGAGGGCTCACCATGACACACCATGAAGGGTCTCTAGCGCATTTTAATTGACTTTAGAAAACAAAAGGGGTGTTGAGATTCTTCAGTACAATCCCTGCCTAGCAGCTCAAATTGTCCATGACCGGGGACACGGCTAAGATCTTAGATTTAACTCTCGAGAGGTTGTGCACTTTCACCTTAAGACCCATCCTACCCAAGAGTAAGATGAGACAAGACCTTTGGGAAGAGAAGTTCACCCATACTAGCCAGACCCGTTTCTCTTGCATTTCTGCAACCACCCTCTAATCCGACAACGGGATGAACCTCCACAACTTAAGAATCTTGGCGAGCCATATACCATAAGGCTGCACTGGAAGCTATCTAAACAGTGAAGACCTACAAATCTCTTTGTTCCTGGGTGGCGATCCACAAGTGCACTCTCGGGCGAAGACAACCACATGACAAGTACTAGACAGGAGTCATGTGGCCACGAGTAGCCACTCAACAATCAGCCACCAAGCAAGCCAGTCCACCCAGGGGTGCATTAAGGTTGTTAGTTTTCAAAGTTTTGTAAACTTTTGTAAACCACCAAACAAATACAAGAGCGGCGACAATTTTGATAGTAGCCAGGTACGAAAAAGCATTTTCCTAACAGGGGGTTTTAAGGGTGGCTATCAACTACTAGGTATTCTAGCATTGCATTCACTTTGAAAACAAATAATAACCTATCATGCATACTACTAGAAAAACACTAATGCATTAATTAAAACTGGATGAGAAGATGAGTGTCACTTGCCTTGGTCAAAGCAGCCTGAACAATCACAACAATCACAAGCAAGACCCTGGTCCTCCTCACAATCTAAACAAGACAACCGAGGAGCCAAATAAACATAACATTCCGAATGCACAACCATAGACATGTATGCATGCATGATATGCATCGTTTAGTTTCACACATAGGTATGATGTGAAAATGTTGTATTAAGTGTCCTCCGATATTTAGAATGTTGGTAATGATCTCTGGTTGTATTTATTTTATTAAAGTTTTATTTATAGCGCTATTAACCAGTTAACAATGCATATACATCAACTAAAATAGGTACTGTAGTGTTTTTGTTTTGTAAAAATTCTTGACCCAACATCACTGGATAGGGTGCAGTAGTACAAGACCATAGCAATTGGATTCATTCAAAAATAGTTTATAGAATTTGAATTATTGTCAGATTACTAATTTGAGCATATTTGCAAAAGCAAGTTTATGCACGTATCAACTTTGGTCAACTCTGGTTCCAAGATGATCTATGTGTTCTAAGGATTCCAGAGACTACAAATTTGTAAATTTTGGCCCACTGGATTAATTTACACAAATTTTATAGTGTCAAATGGTTAATTATCTTTTTTGAAATATGGTGCAAAATTTATCACAGAACCTATACAGTATTGTTGCATGGTTGTGTTTTACAGGTTGTAAGCTTTCCAACAATATGAAATTTGTAAAATTTGGGCCTACGGTTGATTTTATATTGATTTTACAAGTTGGACAGCAATTCTGGCATTTGAATTCGAATTCAAACTCAGTTTGACTGAGCTGACCAGCGCGCTGACCGTGCAGGCCACGTGCCGCGTTGTGATTGGGCGGTACCCCTTCGGTTAAGTGGTCTATCTTGATCCTTTGGATCTAGATCTAACGGGGCAAAGCGAAAAGGAAAAAGAAAGAAAACAAAAAAGGGAGAAGGGGCTCACCTGCCGGCCGGTGATGGCTGGGCGGCGGCGCGGGGCTCGGTTCGGGGTGGTCGCCGGCGCTACGACGGTCTTTGGCGTCGGGGGAGGGGCGGACGGTGTGCGGCGGGCTGCGGCGAGGCGAGTAGTGGCGGCGGCTCAGCGTTTGGCGGTCTCGGGTGGCCGGGGCGGGCGGCCGAAGGCGGCGACGGCCGGACTTGCTCCGGCGAGCAATAGGGACGGCCTGGCGGCGAGATTTGTGAGGCGGAAAGGGGGAAATGAGAGAGGAGGGCCGGGGCTTTAAGGTGGTGCTCGCGGACGTCGAGGTGGGGGCGTGGGTGAGTGGGGGGAGGAGGTGGCCGGGGCGCTGCGCGCGGGGAACGTGGGCGCGTCGTGCGTGGGCGGAGGTTAGGGGAGGAGCTGACAGGGTGGGGCCCACGGGCAGGTGGGGCCCGGTGACAGCGAGTAGGGTCCGGGCCTCCTTCGGCCGGTTTGGGCTGGCGCGGCGCTCGCTGGCCCAGCTCGGTCGGTTTATTATTTTTTTCTTTTTCTTGTTTCTTTCATAACTTTTGAATCATAGCTCTAAAATTGCTCAAATTTGTTTCTAAAATTTTGTAAAAAAAAATAAGAGAGTTGTTTTGGGACTAGAGTGGAGATGTTTTAAACAAATTTGAAAGTAAAAAAAATAGTACATAGACCATATGACAGCAAATAGGTGATTTAGGGTTTCTGGGGTTTGACGACTTGTGTTTGTTATTTTATGTGATGCACTTAAGTGCAAGAATGATATGAATGCATGCACATTTTAGGTTTTGAAAATATAGGGATGTTACACCCGCAGAGGCGGCTGTGTCTCTTAGCGA
>NC_061513.1:163886097-163963999 GCF_022539505.1 Lolium rigidum | reverse complement strand
GGGAGATCAAGACACGCTGCAAGGGGAGTCTCCACAATCCAATCTCTTTACTTTGTTTTGTCTTGCTTTATTTTATTTACTACTTTGTTTGCTGCATTATATCAAAACACACAAAAATTAGTTGCTAGCTTTACTTTATTTACTGTCTTGCACTCTATATCAAAAAACACAAAAAAATTAGTTACTTGCATTTATTTTATCTAGTTTGCTTTATTTACTACTGCTAAAATGGGTACTCCTGAAAATACTAAGTTGTGTGACTTCACAACCACAAATAATAATGATTTCTTATGCACACCTATTGCTCCACCTGCTACTACAGCAGAATTCTTTGAAATTAAACCCGCTTTATCGAATCTTGTTATGCGAGAGCAATTTTCTGGTGTTAGTTCTGATGATGCTGCTGCCCATCTCAATAATTTTGTTGAATTGTGTGAAATGCAAAAGTATAAAGATGTAGATGGTGACATTATAAAATTAAAATTGTTTCCTTTCTCCTTAAGAGGAAGAGCTAAAGATTGGTTGCTATCTCTCGCCTAAGAATAGTATTGATTCATGGACTAAATGCAAGGATGCTTTTATTGGTAGATATTATCCCCCTGCTAAAATTATATCTTTGAGGAGTAGTATAATGAATTTTAAACAATTGGATAATGAGCATGTTGCACAAGCTTGGGAAAGAATGAAATCTTTGGTTAAAAATTGCCCAACCCATGGATCGACTACTTGGATGATCATCCAAACCTTTTATGCAGGATCGAACTTTTCTTCGCGGAACCTATTGGATTCAGCTGCTGGAGGTACCTTTATGTCCATCACTCTTGGTGAAGCAACAAAGCTTCTTGATAATATGATGATCAATTACTCTGAATGGCACACGGAAAGAGCTCCACAAGGTAAGAAGGTAAATTCTGTCAAACAAACCTCTTCCTTGAGTGATAAATTGATGCTATTATGTCTATGCTTGTGAATGATAGGACTAATGTTGATCCTAATAATGTTCCTTTAGTTTCATTGGTAGCCCAAGAAGAACATGTTGATGTAAACTACATTAAAAATAATAATTTCAACAACAATGCTTATCGGAACAATTCTAGTAATAACTATAGGCCATATCCTTATAATAATAGTAACGGTTATGGTAATTCTTATGGAAATTCTTACAACAATAATAGGAACACACCCCCTGGACTTGAAGCTATGCTTAAAGAATTTATTAGTACACAAACTGCTTTTAACAAATCTGTTGAGGAAAAGCTCAATAAAATTGATATTCTCGCTTCTAAGGTTGATAGTCTTGCCTCCGATGTTGATCTTTTGAAATCGAAAGTTATGCCTAATAAGGATATTGAAAATAAAATTGTTACTACAGCAAATTCCATCCAAGTTAGAATTAATGAGAATATAAGATTGATGGCCGAATTGCATGCTAGGTGGGAAAGAGAAGAAAATGAAAAACTAGCTAAAGAGAATAATGTAGCTAAAGTTTGGACTATTACCACCACTAGTAATGTTAATGCTCCACATGTTGCTGCACCTCCTACTAATAATGGTAAAATAATTGGTGTTGGCAATGTTACTACTCCTAGTGCAAAGCGTGCAAAACTGCCGGAAACTGCTAAAACTGCTGAAACTGCCTGTGATAAAACTGCTGAAATTTTTTCCAACATTGGGGATGATGATCCCATTGCTTTAGATTATAATGGTTTGGATTTTTATGATTGTCACATCTCTGAAGTTATAAATTTCTTACAAAAACTTGCTAAGAGTCCTAATGCTAGTGCTATAAACTTGGCTTTCACAAAACATATTACAAATGCTCTCATAAAAGCTAGAGAAGAGAAACTAGAACGTGAAGCTTCTATTCCTAGGAAGCTAGAGGATGGTTGGGAGCCCATCATTAAGATAAAGGTCAATGACTTTGATTGTAATGCTTTATGTGATCTTGGTGCAAGTATTTCCGTTATGCCTAAGAAAATTTATGATATGCTTGACTTGCCACCATTGAAAAATTGTTATTTGGATGTTAATCTTGTTGATAATGCTACAAAGAAACCTTTGGGGAGAATTGATAATGTTCGAATTACCGTTAACAATAACCTTGTTCCCGTTGATTTTGTTGTCTTGGATATTGAATGCAATGCATCTTGTCCCATTATATTGGGAAGACCTTTTCTTCGAACTGTTGGAGCTATCATTGATATGAAGGAAGGTAATATTAAATATCAATTTCCTCTCAAGAAAGGTATGGAACACTTCCCTAGAAAGAGAATGAAGTTACCTTTTGATTCTATTGTTAGAACAAGTTATGATGTTGATACTTCGTCTCTTGATAATACTTGATACACACTTTCTGCGCCTAGCTGAAAGGCGTTAAACAAAACCGCTTATGGGAGACAACCCATGTTTTTACTACAGTATTTTTATTTTATATTTGAGTCTTGGAAGTTGTTTATTACTGTAGCAACCTCTCCTTATCTTAGTTTTGTGCATTGTTGTGCCAAGTAAAGTCGTTGATAGTAAGGTTCATACTAGATTTGGATTACTGCGCAGAAACAGATTTCTTTGCTGTCACGAATTTCGACCTGCCTCTCTGTAGGTAGCTCAGAAAAATATGCCAATTTACGTGTGTGATCCTCAGATATGTACGCAACTTTCATTCAATTTGGGCATTTTCATTTGAGCAAGTCTGGTGCCTCAATCAAATCAATCTTTACGGACTGTTCTGTTTTGACAGATTCTGCCTTTTATTTCGCATTGCCTCTTTTGCTATGATGGATGAATTTCTTTGTTCCATTAATGTCCGATGAGCTTTGTGCAATTTCCAGAAGTGTTAAGAATGATTATGTCACCTCTGAACATGTGAATTTTTTATTATGCACTAACCCTCTAATGAGTTGTTTCGAGTTTGGTGTGGAGGAAGTTTTCAAAGATCAAGAGAGGGAGATGATACAATATGATCAAGGAGAGTGAAAGCTCTAAGCTTGGGGATGCCCCGGTGGTTCACCCCTGCATATTTTAAGAAGACTCAAGCGTCTAAGGATGCCCAAGGCATCCCCTTCTTCATCGACAATATTATCAGGTTCCTCCCCTGAAACTATATTTTTATTCCATCACATCTTATGTGCTTTGCTTGGAGCGTCTGTTTGTTTTTGTTTTTGTTTTTGTTTGAATAAAATGGATCCTAGCATTCATTGTGTGGGAGAGAGACACGCTCCGCTGTTGCATATGGACAAATATGTCCTTAGGCTTTACTCATAGTATTCATGGCGAAGGTTGAATCTTCTTCGTTAAATTGTTATATGGTTGGAATCGGGAAATGCTACATGTAGTAATTCTAAAATGTCTTGAATAATTTGATACTTGGCAATTGTTGTGCTCATGTTTAAGCTCTTGCATCATATACTTTGCACCCATTAATGAAGAAATACCTAGAGCTTGCTAAAATTTGGTTTGCATATTTGGTCTCTCTAAAGTCTAGATAATTTCTAGTACTGAGTTTGAACAACAAGGAAGACGGTGTAGAGTCTTATAATGTTTACAATATGTCTTTTATGTGAGTTTTGCTGCACCGGTTCATCCTTGTGTTTGTTTCAAATAAACCTTGCTAGCCTAAACCTTGTATCGAGAGGGAATACTTCTCATGCATCCAAAATCCTTGAGCCAACCACTATGCCATTTGTGTCCACCATACCTACCTACTACATGGTATTTCTCCGCCATTCCAAAGTAAATTTCTTGAGTGCTACCTTTAAAATTTCCATTCTTTACCTTTGCAATATATAGCTCATGGGACAAATAGCCTAAAAACTATTATGGTATTGAATATGTACTTATGCACTTTATCTCTTATTAAGTTGCTTGTTGTGCGATAACCATGTTCCCGGGGACGCCATCAACTACTCTTTGTTGAATATCATGTGAGTTGCTATGCATGTTCGTCTTGTCTGAAGTAAGGGAGATTTACCACTCATTTAATGGTTAGAGCATGCATAATGTTAGAGAAGAACATTGGGCCGCTAACTAAAGCCATGAATCATGGTGGAAGTTTCAGTTTTGGACATATATCCTCAATCTCATATAAGAACATTAATTGTTGCTACATGCTTATGCATTAAAGAGGAGTCCATTATCTGTTGTCTATGTTGTCCCGGTATGGATGTCTAAGTTGAGAATAATCAAAAGCGAGAAATCCAATGCGAGCTTTCTCCTTAGACCTTTGTACAGGCGACATAGAGGTACCCCTTTGTGACACTTGGTTAAAACATGTGTATTGCGATGATGATCCCGGTAATCCAAGCTAATTAGGACAAGGTGCGGGCACTATTAGTATACTATGCATGAGGCTTGCAACTTGTAAGATATAATTTACATAACACATATGCTTTATTACTACCATTGACAAAATTGTTTCTTGTTTTCAAAACCAAAGCTCTAGCACAAATATAGCAATCAATGCTTCCCTCTGCGAAGGGCCTTTCTTTTACTTTTATGTTGAGTCGGTTCACCTATTTCTCTCCACCTCAAGAAGCAAACACTTGTGTGAACTGTGCATTGATTCCTACATACTTGCATATTGCACTTGTTATATTACTTTACATTGACAATATCATTGAGATATACATGTTACAAGTTGAAAGCAACGCTGAAACTTAATCTTCCTTTGTGTTGCTTCAATACCTTTACTTTGATTTATTGCTTTATGAGTTAACTCTTATGCAAGACTTATTGATGCTTGTCTTGAAAGTACTATTCATGAAAAGTCTTTGCTTTATGATTCATTTGTTTACTCATGTCATTACCATTGTTTTGATCGCTGCATTCATTACATATGCTTACAATAGTATGATCAAGGTTATGATGGCATGTCACTCCAGAAATTATCTTTGTTATCGTTTACTCGCTCGGGACGAGCAGGAACTAAGCTTGGGGATGCTGATACGTCTCCGACGTATCGATAATTTCTTATGTTCCATGCCACATTATTGATGATATCTACATGTTTTATGCATACTTTATGTCATATTTATGCATTTTCCGGCACTAACCTATTAACGAGATGCCGAAGAGCCAATTGATGTTTTCTGCTGTTTTTGGTTTCAGAAATCCTAGTAAGGAAATATTCTCGGAATTGGACGAAATCAACGCCCAGCATCTTAGAATTCCACGAAGCTTCCAGAACACCCGAGAGCCACCAGAGGAGAGCCACAGGGGGCCCACACATGGGGCTGGCGCGGCCCAAGGGGGGCGCGCCCCCCTGTTGTGTGGTGGCCCCAGACCCCCTCCGACTCCGCCTCTTCGCCTATTTAAAGGTCCCTGACCTAAATCTTCGATACGGAGAGCCACGATACGGAAAACCTTCCAGAGACGCCGCCGCCGCCGCCAATCCCATCTCGGGGGATTCAGGAGATCGCCTCCGGCACCCTGCCGGAGAGGGGAATCATCTCCCGGAGGTCTCTTCATCGCCATGATCGCCTCCGGATCGATGTGTGAGTAGTCCACCCCTGGACTATGGGTCCATAGCAGTAGCTAGATGGTTGTCTTCTCCTCATTGTGCTATCATGTTAGATCTTGTGAGCTGCCTATCATGATCAAGATCATCTATTTGTAATGCTACATGTTGTGTTTGTTGGGATCCGATGAATATTGAATACTATGTCAAGTTGATTATCAATCTATCATATATGTTATTTATGTTCTTGCATGCTCTCCGTTGCTAGTAGAGGCTATGGCCAAGTTGATACTTGTGACTCCAAGAGGGAGTATTTATGCTCGATAGTGGGTTCATGCCTCCATTAAATCTGGGACAGTGACAGAAAGTTCTAAGGTTGTGGATGTGGTGTTGCCACTAGGGATAAAACATCGATGTTTTGTCTAAGGATATTTGTGTTGATTACATTACGCACCATACTTAATGCAATTGTCTGTTGTTTACAACTTAATACTGGAAGGGGTTCGGATGATAACCTCGAAAGTGGACTTTTTAGGCATAGATGCATGCTTTGGATAGCGGTCTATGTACTTTGTCGTAATGCCCCGATTGAATCTCATAGTACTCATCATGATATATGTATGTGCATTGTTATGCCTTCTTTATTTGTCAATTGCCCAACTGTAATTTGTTCACCCAACATCTGTTTATCTTATGGGAGAGACACCACTAGTGAACTGTGAACCCGGTCCTATTCTTTACATCTGAAATACAATCTACTGCAATTATTCTTTACTGTTCTTCGCAAACAATCATCATCTTCCACACAATACGTTTAATCCTTTGTTTACAGCAAGCCGGTGAGATTGACAACCTCATCGTTACGTTGGGGCAAAGTACTCGTGATTGTGTTGTGCAGGTTCCACGTTGGTGCCGGAATCCCTGGTGTTGCGCCGCACTACACTCCGCCACCATCAACCTTCAACGTGCTTCTTGACTCCTACTGGTTCGATAAACCTTGGTTTCTTACTGAGGGAAACTTGCTGCTGTACGCATCACACCTTCCACTTGGGGTTCCCAACGGGCGTGTGCTTTACGCGTCATCACACCTCACATATATGCAGAGTATTTCGGGATTCCAAATAGGTTTTCCCCGCTTCGTTTAATATTGAAGTAGCTCACCCCTGCCATGTTATGCCATGCTAATCAACAATTAAATTGTGCAGTATAAAAATAACTCGAACTTAATAATAGCTTGTCGGGATTCCGATTCCGCTTAAATTGAATAAACCATATTTGCCATGCCATGCGTATCATCTTGAGCATGCCGAATTCTTCTCCGTAGTTGTATGTTTTGCATCCGTTGTTTTTTGTAGCATTTTCTTCTTCCCGGATAGGATCACGAAGTGCTATTGTGAGTACGACAAGTTCTTCTTCAGCTTTTCACAGGCGAGCGCACCCCTTCACCTATTTTACAGTTTCAGTCTCGTTGTTCTCTTGCTATCCATATGTTGCGATTTTGTTGTGTCACGTGTCCTATTCCACTGTTACCCATATGAGCCGTGTTACCCATCCGCCACCTATCGCCATTGTTTGTTGGTTGAGCCTTGCGAGTCATAGCGCATGTTTAGGGATATGCTTTTATCTCTATATCTGTTGGGTTGTTGGGAGGTTATCACATGCTATATCTTTTGTTGGAGATACTCATGCTTTACTTAATTTTTAACAACTAAAATTGTAAGCAGTGGCATCTGTGAGCCCCTTTGCGAAAGCATCGGAACTTTGACTTGCTAATATCCCCTAGGACCCGAGTTCTTGTTATGTGTTTCGAGATTGAGCGCTCTACCCGTTCGTGGGGAAGATTATCGGGACCCCCTCACCCATTACCTTTCCTCGAGTCTGTTTATTGGGAGCCACAACCTTGGTTTTATTTTCTCATATGCACGATATGCACGATTTACTTCATGTTGCCTTCAGGTGTTTATATTATGTATTGTACTCGTAATGCGGGACGTTTAGCGAAGCGTGTGGTTTGCACGCCTAGCTGCCAACGCAAACCTCTGAGTCCATATCGGAGTACGGCCAAACTTCGTCACGGGTAGCTTAGTTGGGTGGCTCCCATTAAACTTTCTCTTGCATTGGGAACGGTCTTGTTGTGAGACTCCACCTGTAGTAAGTGAGTTCGAGCATGCGTATGGTTACATTTGGGCAACCCCTGTAGGGTGTACATCTTTTCGAAAAGCCATGTCCGTGGTTATGGACGACTTGGAGTTGTTTAACTAGATCATAGAACAACTTACACCTTTATGTTGCTGCTAATAATTTTGTTAATAATTGCGTAGTAAATTAGTATTACTACAACTGTTACCTAATAAAACTTGTCAACTGTGTGAATGCCCTTGTTAGTACTTCTTCCTTTGTGAAGGGGGAGTGCATCGGTTGGATTATGTTTGTAGAGTATAGAACTGTTAGTTTATGCGCTCTCTCATCTTCTCTGATTAGACGAATGTTGTAGCGTGTCTCTATTGGTTAGTACAAGCTTTGCTGCCTCTAAACTCCACCATATAGCAGGGCGATGTTTATACCGCTCACCAGCGAGCACAACTGGTCTTGTCTCGCAAGTACGTGCCAATGGTACTTACCCTCTCCTTTCTTTCTCTTTTGTATCTTCTCTCCCTTTTGTCGGCAACCCTTGGCCCGAATTTCGCAGGTTTGAGATGACGAAGTTAGCAAGGTTACCCTTTTGGATTGGCCTCGGCAGGGTTATGGACGCCATCGTTTATCTTCAGGACTCTTAGTCCAATTTGTATCTTGTCCGTACTCGGACGTATTTGATCTTCTGTATGATTCAGATCTTTATGTTGTATATTTGTACCTTGACTCGTTGGAGTTGTTGTTGTAATATATGTTTTTGTGGGCTCTATTGTAATCATGTTGTAATGTTACTGCTTGTGGTAATTCCTCTGGCATCACGTGTGTGATTCATCGCGCACGTCGTGTCGGAGGGCGTCTCTGAATCGATATCGTGCGGATTTCGGTGGGATCGCTGGGATCCTCATGGTACCGATTCCGAGGCATCACAAAGCTCCAGACTCAGATGAAGGAGCTGGGGACCGAGGTCCAGGAGATCCGCTACGACGTCAATGGCGAGGTCGAAACCAAGAAGGCTACCTGCACCCGTGCCGAATAGCTGAAAAATAGCCTTTTTCAAGAACAAGAGCGAGTAGCTTCCCTTCGCAAGGAGGTCGATGACCTATCCTTCGAGCTTTAGCAGAAGAAGAACCTCAGCGAACACCGGGGTAAAATGTACCGTGCCCTGTTCCTTCGCGCGAAGCAGCAGCTTCCCAGCTTCGGTGCAGATCACGTGGGCACTGAGGCCCTCTTGGACTCCAATGAGCTTGGAACCTTCCTGGAGCTCTTTGACCGCATCGTGCGATCACTGGAGGGGGCCGCTCCTAAGTGGCAAGAGTACGTCAACGACGTGTGTCTCACTCTTCTGAAGAAGGCGGTCGCTCGCCTCTTCTCCAACCTCGAGCGCCTCGCACCGGGCCTGGACGACAAGGAGCTCTTGGGACACCCGGTTGCTCCGGAAAAAAATGTTGATCCAGCTCAAGTACGATTGAGCAAGGCGCGGGTTGCCGAGCGCACGCGGCTTTTCCTTGGGAAGTTCCGACGCCAGCCGGCGCTGGACGCTGCCGAAGGGGATGCTTCCTTGAAGGAGGAAGGCTCCGGAGCTGAATGCTTTGGTAGCAGCGAATTTGGTGAGCCAGGATCCGATGAGTCGGGATCCGAGAATAGCAACAACTTCGGCGAGAGTGCCTCTGGCGATAGCGACTCTACGTCCTGAGCTAGACTCCTTCTTTTGCTTGTATTAGATTCTCCTCCGCGTCAAGAACGCCTTTTAGTGTCATTCCCTTAGCTTTTCTGTATTCAGAACCTTAGGGCCATACTGGCGTATAATGTGTCCTGTAATGATACTCCTTGATCCCTCTGAGGGGCGTCCGTGAGATGATCATGTAGGTTCCTTAGCAGGGCTTCGCCTGTTCTGAATAGGAATTTCCTGCAAAAAACCGTCATGTATGTGTGTTCTTGTTGGTTCCTCGAGGAGGCAACCGTAAGACTTTGCATGTAGTCTCTGAACGTGTTCCTTGTTAGTTCCTCGGGGAGGTAACTATAAGGCTTTCACGTGAGGGGTGTCCTGTATGCCTGTTCTTGTTGGTTCCTCAAGGAGGTAATAGTAAGACTTTACATGTAGGCTCTGAATGTGACTCCTTGTTGGTCCCTCGAGGAGGCAACCGTAAGGTTTGCACGCGAGGGGCGTCCTGTATGCATGTTCTTGTTGGTTCCTCGAGGAGGTAACCGTAAGAATTTACAATTTACACGTAGGCTCTGAACATGACTCCTTGTTGGTCCCTCGAGGAGGCAACTGTAAGGTTTGCACACGAGGGGCGTCCTGTATGCGTTCTCTTGATGGTTCCTCAAGGAGGTGACCATAAGATTCACATGTAGGCTCTGATGTGTCTCCTTGTAAGTCCCTCGGGGAGGTGACGGTAAGGTTTGCACATGTATAAAAGTTATCCGGTCAGCGGATTCTGTTGGTTCCTCGGGGAGGTAACCGTAGACCTGCGCCTTAGGCTTTACCGCGACTCCTTGTTAGTTCCTCGGGGAGGCATCCGTAAGGTTCTACGCATTGTTTTGCTCGTGCGATGTGTTCCTCAAGTGTGTTGTCGTGCGAGGAGATCAGATACCCAGTGACTTGGTGAGGTGGCTTAGTGCGGGTAGCGAACCCGCTGCCAGAGCTCTGTACCCAAGTGTAGGAATGATGGGTTACCCCGACTAAGGCACAGTGTCCAGCCCCCGCTCGCGCGGCTCACCCGAGAACTCAGGGAACACTTTGAGGCAAGTGTTTGAATTCCATGAAGACCAATCCGAAAGACCAGCTTGTGATCCTCATAAAGGGCAATCCGGGAAACCAGTTTGTGAGCTTCATAAAGACCAATCTGAGAGACCAGTTTGTGAACTTCATAAAGACCAATCTGAGACACCAGTTTGCAAACTTCTCGAATACCCATCTGAGAGAAATAGGCGCATAGCGCATTCTTGAAGGATTTGATGATTGCTTTGCTTACAACGCTGCCACTGACCCTTTCCAGAAATAAGCTTAACCTGACCACTTTGCAGCTGGCGTGCCCCGCAGGGGGTGGCACAATAAGCCTCTGACTGCGCATGGCTCGGTCGTTCGCTGATGTTGTCCTGACAGGGCCTCCGGCTATCTCTTGCTGGACGAGCCGAGGGCGCGTGGGAGGCACGCCGATGGTGCGATCCCCCAGCCCCGAGCCTCGACTACTCTAGGCGCGCTGGTGATCATTCCTCTTACTCGCCTAGAGCCTGAGGGGCGTTGGGGTGCCAGGCAGGAGACCTAGACCGATACCGGCGAATCGGCCTTCCGTACCGCAGAGGTCCTGACGAACTGTATTCGCTCAGCATCCGACTGGCGCACTCGTGTGCCAGCTCGAGGAGTTTCTCAGTGGTTACCGGCTCCCCGGGAAGAGTCAGCCGTTCATACATCTGAAGGTTGGTGGTACCAGAACGGAACGTGGCGAGGCGGTTCCTCGACAATGCCCACCATGAGGGGCTTGGGTTTTAGAGAAAGGCGACGACGGAAGTTCCGGGAGCGAGGCGGTACACGACGTACCCAGGTTCACGTCCCCACGGTGGAGGATCGCTACGTCCTGCTAGCAATCCACTATATGAATATATGTGTACAGGGGGCCGTCATAGGCGGAGTTGTTGGATCTAGTCTAGTTCTAATCTGTGGGTTGTAATCGCCTCTATGATTATGTTTCTGATTATGCCTGTCACCAAGGGGTGCCCCTGCCTAGCTTTATATATCAGCCAAGCTAGGGTTTACAAGAGTCCTAGTAGGATTCGTATTGGAGTCTTCTTTCCTTGTAGTCCAAGTTGAGGCGCGTGCAGGTCCAGCTTGTTGAGTTCTTGTGCTGGTCCAGCTTCATAGTTTGCACCGGGTATGGCAATGTCGAGTACCCGAAGGGTTATGCCCACGTCAGTAGCCCACGAGTGTCTGGCCGAAGTGAAGCTTCGGGCAGGGACTAAAGTTGTCTTCGCCGAATGTCTTGATCATCTGTTGAATATTGTGCTTGATGTAGAATCGAAGTTGCTTTCTGTCGGGTGCGCGAAGCGCTCCCGATGGGAGTAGCCCCCAAGTCTATGGGAGGGTGCTTGCAGCCATGCATAGACTCAAGTTGTACTACTCGAAGATCTTGATTGTTGATGCCGACGTCTTCAACTTTATTCTTCTTTGTTGGCGAGGTTGCCATATTTTTCTCGGGTGCGCGACCAGCGCTCCCGATTGGAGTAGCCCCGAGCCTGTAAATAAATATAAAATAGTTATGTACATGGTGTAAAAAATGCTGAGTCAAATACCGTACATGTCCTCGAGTTCCGAGAACATGATGTCGATGACTCTGACGATGTCATTGATAGAGGAGTTGACGATTTGGATGATGAATCAGAGGAGCCGATGATTTGGATGATGCCCAGAGGAGCTGATGATTGGGATGATGGCCCAGAGGAGCCGATAATTTGGATGATGGCCCAGAGGAGCCGATGATTGGGATGATGGCCCAGAGGAGCCGATGATTGGGATGATGGCCCAGAGGAGCCGATGATTTGGATGATGGCCCAGAGGAGCCGATGATTTGGATGATGGCCCATAGGAGCCGATGATTGGGGTGATATCCCGGAGGAGCCGATAATTCAGATGATACCCAGGAGGAGCCGATGATTTTATCGGGTGCGCGTCCAGCGCTCCCAATGGAAGTAGCCCCTGAGTCTGGGCACTGATGCTTGCAACCGTGAGTAGACTCAAGTCGAGCAACCCGATGTTTATAGTTTTCTTCAGGTGCCGTTGACACATTGTTGTTTATTTCAAGGGGCAATTCTTAATGCACCTTGAGCATCGTTGATGCCATTGTTTGTAAGGTTATCGGCAGCAAATTATTTGAGTGATCAGCTCGTGTTGCAGGTTTTGCTAAACCTGTTGTATGTGCAACTTTGCTTTCAACCGATGCATGTCTTGACAGCAGCTCCCGAATAGATCGGTGGCACTAGATCTGCCGATGACTCTGTTACTCTTTGATACTTCTGCAATGTAAAGCATCAAGCGTGGGTCGTTTTCGTATGTGTTTCATGATCCTTGCTATCTGCGGCACTCTTTGAGGCATCTATAGCAAAGGAAAAGAGTAAGGTTCCTGTTGTTTCATGATCCTTGCTATCTGCGGCACTCTTTGAGGCATCTATAGCAAAGGAAAAGAGTAAGGTTCCCGTTGTTTCATGATCCTTGCTATCTGCGGCACTCGTTGAGGCATCTATAGCAAAGGAAAAGAGTAAGGTTCCCGTTGATTTTGCATCATAGCACTCGTAATTTCAGAGGCTCTTTTAGAGTGCAATTTCTGGGTGTACTTTCCATCGAACCGATGTTCGAACAAGGTTCCTGATGATGTAGTTCGGGTGTCCCGAATTACTTCAATTCTTCAAAGAAACAAAACTTGAGTCTTCATATCTTCTTGAATTCCAACGAACCAGCGCTCCCGATGAGAGTAACCGCAATAGTTCGAAGGTAGTCCAGGAGCCCTCGAGTAATTCCAGCGAACCGGCGCTCCCGATGGGAGCGCATCGGGTCAATATTATATAATATGATATCCATTGAATATTCCGGATGATGAATCCACCAACCTGAGAGTGCATCGGGAGAAGATATATCCAGAGCCGAAGAGGATAAGTCCATCGAGTAATCATAGATGATGAAGAAACACTCAGCCGGGGAAAATAAATCCACCAAGTAATCGAGAGTACCGGAGGTAATGATGTAATGGCCTCCCCGATCACCGGGTGCGGTGAAGGGAAGAGGAACACTTAGTTCTGCAGGTGCAGTCGAAATAATTGCGCGGCCAAAGATAATCCACGTGGCAGGCGCAGTCGAAATAATTGCGCCACCCAAGATAATCCACGCGGCGGGCGCAGTCGAAATACTTGCGCCATCCAAGATAATCCATGCCGGCGGGCGCAGCCGAAATAATTGCGCCATCCAAGATAATTCATGCGGCGGGCGCAGCCGAAATAATTGCGCCATCCAAAATAATTCATGCGGCGGGCGCAGCCGAAATAATTCCGCGGCCAGAAGTAGTTGATGAAGAGAACGGGTGAGCACCCGAATATATCGGGCCCGTAACGTCGGGTCCGCAGCAGGCGAGCTCCCGAGAAGTTCAATCCGCATTATTGGGTCAAAGACAGGCGAGCCCCCGAGAAGTTGAATCCGCACTATTGGTTCCAAGACAGGCGAGCCCCGAATGCGCCCAGTGCGCGATGGCGGGCGCGGTCAACCGAGCAGAGCAGTCAAAGCTGACGTGGTTGAACGCAATGTCGACTCCTCCAATACCGATGACGTTGTAGGTTCCTTTGGGCTCGATGGCGACGAAGTTGCGCCGCGGCGAAGGTAAAGTATTTTCCAAGTTGTCAACGCAATATGACGATTCTCTTGGTACCCGTATATAGCGCTGACTCGTCGGGTCCGTTGAAGGTGCCGTGTATATACCCGAGCTAGCCGTAGCTAACGACTCGATCAACTCCTTGTTTTTTTCTTCACGCGATGGTGCTTTCATGATACCAGTTGATATTTTAACTGGCCGCCAGCCGACCACCTTGGGACTTGATCCTTTGTTAGCCATCTGCTAGTTGGTTTGCTTTTCCTTGCTGATCCATGTTGATTCCATCCTTCCATTGTTTAATCTGGTACGCACACTGCAGATTGATTTACTTTGTCGCCGGATGTTGGCTGAACCGATCCGACATCCTGTTTCACGTCTGATTGATTTGGCCTTTGATGGCCGAAAACAGCGAAAATCTTCTTTCTTACAGCAGGCAAGCTGTCGGCCTTGCCAGTAGTGTAGCGCGATCGCACTATATGGAGAAGCTGCCGGCCCTTGGAGCTTCATAATAGACGTAATCTCGGCGTTGCTGATGATGATGTAGATGAATTCTAACAGATCTCGTCCGGATGACAAAATTCAGTCGTCGCGATCCCCACAGACGGCGCCATTTGGCGAGGCGGTTTCTCGGCAATGCCCACCATGAGGGGTTTGGGTTTTAGAGAAAGGCGACGACGGAAGTTCCGGGAGCGAGGCGGTACACGACGTACCCAGGTTCACGTCCCCACAGTGGAGGATCGCTACGTCCTGCTAGCAATCCACTATATGAATATATGTGTACAGGGGCCGCCATAGGCGGAGTTGTTGGATCTAATCTAGTTCTAATCTGTGGGTTGTAATCGCCTCTATGATTATGTTTCTGATTATGCCTGTCCCCAAGGGGTGCCCCTGCCTAGCTTTATATATCAGCCAAGTTAGGGTTTACAAGAGTCCTAGTAGAATTCGTATTGGAGTCTTCTTTCCTTGTAGTCCAAGTTGAGGCGCGTGCAGGTCCAGCTTGTTGGTCCTTGTGCTGGTCCAGCTTCATAGTTTGCACCGGGTATGGCAATGTCGAGTACCCGAAGGGTTATGCCCACGTCAGAACGCGTCCACCACTTCTGCTTCACTGACCTGAGGCAGCCCGAGGTAGATGTCGATCAAACGCTTCGTGAAGGAACGCAGATTCTCTCCCGGATGATGCTTCAGAGACGTGAGATCCCGCAGTGCGAGCGGGCGCGAGGTGTACTCTGGTTGCTCCGTTGAGGTGGAGACTTCTTACCTTCTGGTGCTTGAGTGGTTGGCGCGTCTGACGCCGCCGGGCTTTACCCTGTTCACCCTCGAGCGAGGGGAAAGAAAGGATGCCCGGCAGGCGGAGCGCCTCTCGGTGTAGAATTTGCCGAGCCCCCAGGAACTGTTGCAACTTCGGCCATCGCATGAGCGAGCCCGCAGATGCTGGCCAGCCACTGACTGGAGTTCGTCCCTTCTGGGCGGAGCCTGAGCAGCTGTGTCAGCCTCAGAGCAGTCTCAACGACCGGCCCTCGGTGACGGTCAGCTAGCGCGGAGGGCTTCGCCGGATTGGCCATGAAGATATAGCCGAAGGCCGTCGGAGAAGAACGACGACAGACTGTGTCCCCTACCTGGCGCGCCAAATGGCGGAGATTCATGTCCGCGAAGGAACACGGGTATCACCGAATCCGAGAGGTTCGAACACAGCGGACTCAAGATCACGTCGTCGCCTTAGCGAGGTGGGCACCGCAGAGAGAGAGACGACAGTTACCCAGGTTCAGGGCCCTCGGAGAGGTAAAACCCCTACGTCCTACTTTGATGGATGTATTACATGTCACAATGCAGAAGATGACCGTACGAATGTCTAGGGTTAGCAATCCCTCCCCATCCCCCATCTACGTTAGCAAGGCTAGTCCTTTTATAGAGGAGTTGGTCCTCTTCCCACGAAATATCTTGAGGGGGGAGGGTTGCCACATCTCCAAACCGAGGGCGGGAAACTCCCCCGCCCTTTACAGGATGGACATAGTCTATGGTCGATTAAAGTGTCGGTCCATGGCAGACGCTGAGGTCATCGATGACGCCTCCTCTGGCAGCTTGCACCGTCCACCCGACCTTGCACTAAAGAGGCAAGGACAGGGTCTTGACGCCTTGGTCCTCGTCGAGCCCGCTTTAATCACCAAAGAGGCAATGGAATCTCGCCTCCTCGGGACAGAGCTTTTGAGCTCAGGCATGACGTGTGCGACACCAGCCTAGCTTGTCTTGTAGCCTTAGAGCCCACTCCGCATGTCCTTGTTGCATGCCTTGTAAGGGGGAATCCAAAGCTCCTTGGTTGATCTTATCGCCTCCAAAGGGGCTTTCCGATTTGGAGAGATTGGTGTCTCGAGAATCTCTGCGAGGGAGTTCCTTCCCGGGCCTATCTTCTATTCTAGCCTGATGTCTCCAAGAAGGTTTTAAGCCTCGCGGAGCCTCACTCGAGAGTAACCTGCTCGAGTGATTGTTTTATTGTGGACTCTGAGGGCCCAACGACCGTAGGTCCATGGCACCCTGGTTGCCAGAGATCCCATAGACCAGTCCCAAGCCGGTTATACCGGATTTCTATCCAACGCGCAGTGTCTTTCCAATCAGCTAGGCTAGTATGACCGGGCCCAGAGCCAGTCATACCGGCCACATCTTTTTCCTGCGCGATCCAGATCTAATTGCTAAAGGTCTCATGAACTTCATCTCTATTCCCCAACTCAAATCCTTGATTCCTTGAGTTTTACCCAACAAATTTGAGAGTTGATCCCTGCATCTCGAAGATCTCTTCATCCCCTCTCTATCAACCATACACTTTTATTTGAGCCATTGTACCAAGTTTCCCTCTCCGATCTTGTTACTCTTGGAGGTTGAGGACTCCTAGGCGGTAGCGGTCGCCGGGAGCGATCAACTTGTGATCAAGCCGGAAAGTTTGTACGGTATCGAATGCCTCCTTAAGGTCTTCACATAGTGGAAAAGGGCTCCTACTTCGTGGAAGGAGCTCACGGAAAAGATGGTGTGCCTTCGTGGCGTCTGGTGTCCTTCGTGGTACCGCACCTCTTCAACGGTGACTAGCTTCCCCTCAAGGAAGTGAACATCGGGATACATCGGCGTCTCCGCGTGCTTTGGTTATTTCTTTTCACTTATTTAACTTGTGATAGCCATCGAGCTTGAATTTCTTAATATATGTATTTTGTCATATAGGGTGCTCCACTTAGCTTGCATTAGACAACATTATTTATCCGCACAGCCTAAAATTGCAAACAAGTCAAGATTTTTTTTTAAGAACCGACATTGAACTTTCAATTTTATCAATTCTATTTTAAATTCTAAGACTAAATTTTATCATGTACTAAAAATCATAAAATATAAGCAGATTTTTTAATTTTTATCGGATCTCACTTGCAAGTCTAGGAGAATGGAGATTGGCCGGGTGTTAAAAATTAGCTGCCACTGCTCGCACAAGCGCTCCACTGGTCTCTACACAATTGCCACGACAGTGGTGTTCAGCTTAGAGTGACAACTCGAATGCAAAAAGGTTTCCTGACTGACTTTGAGTAGTTTCTCTCTTTATCAATCTACTAGTAAAAGTGCACGTGCACGTCTCGACTAATGAAAAAAAAATCTGACAGCAAAGCAGTAGATCTCCTACCATGTGATTTTCATCAAAAGCTAACAAAGTTACAGATATGTATAATGAAACTAAGCTACATATTTACAAAGGGAGATAACAGGGGATAGAAAAAAAAACCAAAAAAATATAAGCTATTTAACCAGGAATCAAGTTGTTACTTTTTCTCAGAGACAAGGTGCCCAATTAACTCGAGATCTCTTCTGAAGAGGATATGCGTGCAACCCATGGATGGAGTCTTAAGCTAAAATATCCAATCATTTATCTGCTTCCAAACATTATAGAGAACTCAAGTGGCTACTTCCAGAAAATATGGCCAGAAGAGAACTTTGATAAATATCAGCGGTGGAAAACCAAGTGCTGCCAACATGTGCCCAACGTCTTCTACCAAAAGAACAATTAAAGAACATATGTTCTCTTGTTTACCTGATCCTCCTAGAATCTCACGGTTAACTCCAGAGATAAAATGCCAGTTTCTTATCTCCATCATATCTCCAGTGTTTTGCTTTAGCCTATATATCCATCATTAATAACCAGACAAACACCTTCTGTTTGAACAAACTCTTCCATTCAGAAAGCTTCTTGAACAAGGGTGACACAAACAGCCATCAAACATAAGCTTATAAAAAACTTCAGAAGAATATCTCCCTGCTTGCAAACTGAAGTTCCATTTATCATGCACCAGTCTTTATTGCAAAACTGAAGTTCCATTTGCGAATGCAGGCACCTTAGAAGTACAGCCCTAAATGACGCTGGTAACTTCCTGTGCCAATATGTATAACTATGCCGTGAATAACAACTGAAGAAATGCGCGTGAAATTATTCAACATGTTGTGAAGTTTGAACGAAATTCCTTGCCCATCTACCTTGCCCATCTACATTCAGCAGATATCCCAAAGACATAGTTAATCTAAAATGCTGCTCCGCTGAAATAAAACATATCCTAGCATAAAAATCATCTGCATGTACAGCAGTTAGGCTTGAGTCAAGATAAGATGATGCATGTATCCTTCAATCTTTTTAACATATAGTAATACTGCGCGTGCAATGCACGTAGCGGCTAATGATTAAAAAAATGTATAAATGTTTTTATCCCCTTAGATGTCAATTATACCCCATCATTAATCTACCACTGGAATTTACTCCTGTAATCAACTTTGTAACAAGGTTTATTTGTATCGAAAAATATCCTTAATTCACCTAGTACTGAAGACCTCTATCCAAATATCAAGCAATATTAACGTGTGCATCACCATCACCACTGTAAGGGTACATTGCGCCCCTATGTGTGGTTTTGATAATTAATGACAACCCCTATGGACTAATGTTTTCATTGAGTTTATATGAAGGAATACTCCATAGGTACTACTTGTACTCCATATGTTGGATTCAAGTATGGATGCCATGAAGATAAAGGTATATCTTGTGTATTGGCATCAAGATCATCGGTATGAAGATATATATGTGATATGATCAAGAAGAAGAAATGAAGATGGAGTTCTTATGTGGAACTCAATATTAGCCATGCTCTATATTATGTGAGTATGAGAAGATACAAGGTTGAGTTGGGCAAGTTCAAGATGAGCATCTTGAGTGAATCACATGCTTGAAGCTTGCCGTCCATTTGGTGATAATGGACATGTGAAGACGTGCATCAATGGAGCTTTCCCATCATAATGTATGGGGGAGCATTTGTGAGTCTTCACAAAGCAACAATGATCAAGTGAGGCATTCCGGCTTATGTAGAGCTTGAAGAGTTATCATCAAGATCAAGCGGGATGCGTAAGGCAAAGGTATGACCTTGATAAGTTTTCCTTTTACCGGTCTCATGGTGGTTGATGGGAGACTGGATTATAGGATAGATAGCCGCACTATCAAGAGGGATCTAAGAGAGGAGATCTAGATCTACACTTCCACCAAACCATTTCTTCTCTAAGTGAGGGGAACTCTTGGGATCTAGATCTTGGAGTCTTTTGTTGACTTTCCCCATTGTTCTTCCTTTCCAATCTCATCCTAGCATTTGTTGTTTGGGTGGGATTTGAGAGTGAAGGACTTGAACACCTCTAGTGTTCTTGCTTTGCATCATTGCATAGTGTTGAGCTCTCCACCACGATTAGTTCGAGTGAGAGACCGTGAGCTTGTTACTCTTGGAGGGAGACCTCCTAGTTGGCTTGGTGATTGGTGCTCCGGTGATCTCTTCAAGAAGATTGTGAAGAGACCCGGGCTTCTCCTTCGTGGAGCTTGTGAAGTGGTTGTGGAGCTTGCCATCTCCGGAGCGGAGGAAAAGCTAACCATAAGGAAAGGGCCATTATCCTTCGTGGGTGTGGTTCGGAGAATAGGGTGAGCCTTCGTGGCGCGGGGAATCCTTCGTGGACCTCCACTCCTCCAAATGTGACGTACCTTCTTGCAAAGGAACGGAACACGGGAATACATCCTCGTCTCCGCGTGCCTCGGTTATTTCTATACCCGAGCTCTCTTTCCTTGTGATAGCCATCGTGCTTGAAGTACATATATCTTGCTATCACTTGTGCTACATATATCTTGTGCCTATCTTGTTTAGCTCTAGTTGCCATTGTTACACTTAGTTGAGCTTAGCATATTTAGGGTTTGTGCTTGTAAACTAAACGCTAGTTTAATTCCGCATTCCTACAAGACAAATCCGCAAGAGTTTGTAATTGCCTATTCACCCCCCCTTTAGGCGACATCTCGATCTTTCAACCACTACTATTAAAAGGCACATAGAGTCCCATCCAAACGATCTACACCGTTCACAGACCTACATCCAATGCCTCAGATCGTTCCAATGATGTATTGTCTGCCATGGTCCGCCGAGCGAACAAAAATTCCCACCCACGCCCAGTCCACGGAGAAAGCAAACTGCCTCGCACGATCTGCAGTACCAGATTCCCATGTTTTTCCACGCGAGAGCCCCTGCCACGCCGCCTTCCCACGCGCCGGTACATCCATGCCGTCCTGCTGCCTTGGGTTCCTCCTCGAAAACTGATGCCAGATTCGATCGAATCGGCGAGGTCGGAAGAGGGGACGGCGGGAGGAAACGGAGGCGGAGGCGACAGATGTGCTGAAACAGCAGGCTCACCGGCATCGACGCGGCTCGGAGCCAGACGCCGGCCTCCATGGAAGAAAGAGCGAGGTCGGAAGAGGGGCTGGCGAAACACCGCTGCCCGTCCTCCATGACGCCACCACTCTACCTCCAACTCTGCCGCCCGTCCCAACACCGTCGTGTTTCAGGACGTTGCCGACCTGCCTTCACGTCGATGCCGTGTTCCAGGACGATGCTGTCCTCCACGACGATGTGTTCCAGGACACCGCCGCCCTGCACCTTCCAACCGGCGGCAGGTCCACTGCACCCGCCCGTCTCCTGCACCCAAGGATGGCAATGGAGCGGGTTTGGACGGATATAGGAAAACCATATCCATGCCCAAATCCATCAGCCTCGCTCTGCCCCGCCCATGAAAGTATCCGTGGGCATGGATGTCGCCCCAAATCCAAATCCGATGGATACCTGGATATCCATGGATATCCATGCCCATAAAATTTGAGTACCATTTCAGCAATATTTCACTTGCATTTCATCAATAATAAGCTAACATGAATATTTTGGCATCATTTCGACATTATTTCAATAGCATTTCAACCGTAATTATGTCGACAATTCATAGGAATATCAAAGCAACAATATATCACATTACCGAGGAGGCTCAACGAAGATCCACAGTCAATGCGGCCGGCGGAAGCCCTACCAGCACAAGGCGGTTCATGATTATTTAGAGTATAAAATCATTAAGGCTTAAATTAAGGGTTTGGTGATTTGGGCCTAAAAAGGATAGCCAATCGTAGGTAAAATTGCATGTGTCGCTGCCATGTGGGTCCCACATGTTAGTTGGATATCCATCGAATATCCATGGAGCAAAAGCTCTGCCCGTGCCCGCTCCATGAATTATCGGATATCCGCCCCATGAAA
Organism: Lolium rigidum; assembly: GCF_022539505.1. Taxonomy (NCBI): domain Eukaryota; kingdom Viridiplantae; phylum Streptophyta; class Magnoliopsida; order Poales; family Poaceae; genus Lolium; species Lolium rigidum. The sequence continues at coordinate 163,942,448 of NC_061513.1, read as the reverse complement.
TCCGTGGACACAACCAATCCTCCATACCCGTGCCCGGCGGGTCGAATATCCGTGGATACCCAGATCCGTGGATAAAATTGCCATCGTGACACCCAGCTCGACGGCGTACTGGTCCTCCAAGGCGGGGGTCTCCTTGACAACTGGGTCCTGCATCCCTACACACAGATTCCACGCAGAAATTTGAAGGTATCAATGGTGGGGTTTTGTTAAATCGTCTACCAATGAAACATTTGCGACCATGGAAGCTATATTGTTAGATCATGACATGATGCCAACCAAATCGGTTTACTACAACTTCTTTAATGTGTACGAACTGAGGCATGGAAGCAATCATGATATGCCCTCACATGTGATTCCTCAAAAAGAAAAGAAAAAAATGTTTACAGAAGGAATTGGTCTGATTATGGAGAAGGCTGCAGCGCCTCTATTTTCGTTTCCTTTTATTGTCTGGCCATCAAAGCATTGTGCGATACTATTTAATCACATTGTTCCGTATATATAAATTTGTGCTTCTGTTGTTCAAGTGGATTCAGCAAACTTTTATTCCTAGAAAGCTTTTGGATGTCAGCTTCCATGATGCTATTTTAACTTATTTATTTTAAGGTGTATTATCAACACAATGTGTTCTTTTGCTTTGTATTCACTTTGTTTTCCGCTCAGAGGGTTGTAGAATTGTCTTTGCAGAAGAATGCTTTATATTCTTCTAAAAGAGGATGTTTTCTTTCAAACTCCAAGACCAGGTGTACACATGGAGTCTAATTAAGTTGAGTAGTCTTCTTGGTTTATGCTGCAGTTCATATTTTGATTAGTGTTGTATATGCTTGTGCATTCTAAATTTAGTACTCCCTCCGTTCCATAATTCTTACCCCAGATTTGGATGTATCTAATTTGCGACAAAAATTATGGAACGGAGGGAGTAGTGATACATCAAATAAAACTAAAGTACTTGCACTTATGTAATCATGGTGATAGTGCTACACTACGAGGACTTCCTCTATTATTTGTGGTTTGTATACTTGCTAAAGATGCTTATAAACTGAGTTGTTGAACAAATTACTTCACACAGGGACATTGTGGAGCTAATCCCTGAGATTACAGAGACGAGCTAAAACACTAAATATGGCTGGTGATGAGTATGCATCTGCCATGTTTTACTGGATTGAACAGTGTCTGGATTTTATAGGAAGCTTTATTCAGGGCTGTAGCATCTGTACTTTATATTGGAAATATAAACTTTTTCCTACAGAATAGAAGTTGATTCATCGGTGATTAAGGATGATAACTGCAGGTTTCACCTTAACACTTCGGTAGAGATATTGGAGTGAGTACATTCTCTCCTTTCAAAGGTCATTTTCTACATTTATTTTCTACATACATTTTCTGTGTGACAACCAATCAAAATGCTGACCACTAAAGTTTTTTGCAGGTGTGATTGCAATAATTTGGAGAAGACGCTGATTACACGGGTAATAGTTACCTCTGAAGAAATTATTACTAGACCACGTAATCTCTACACTTGCTAGCAGAGATGCATTAGCCAAAACAGTATATTCCCGATTGTTTCATTGGTATTGGTTCCCTGGCACAACACTCCAATTAGGTATGGTTGTATTTAAATTATAAGACGTGCGTTGTTATCAAGATAACCAATATATGAAGTACTTTAAGAAATTCATATGGAAGAGGGTGAGTAGAAGTAAACTTTCACGTGCATGATATTAAGATCAATTTCTATCTTTCCTACAACTCTAAAACCACTGCCGAGGAATAAAAAAATAACCTCCGAAAGGAAGTGAGCAGGACTCCCACCTTTGTTGATGCTGCACTGCTGATCTTATCCATCAGGAAAAAGTCTTGAATCTGCTGCCACCACATTGAGCCCTGAAGGGAACGACCAAATCCTTAATGGCCGGATGATCAATACTTTGGCAGAGTTAAGCAGGTGGCTCTGGTCAATACATAAAAGCAACGCCGCTCATGCTGTTGCCACAGACCCCATATGTTGCCATCATGAGGAATATACTGAAGAATTGATCGAGTGCTAAACTACACAACACTAATATATGTGAGCCTCTGTATAAATAAAATGCAAGATCGATTGTGTATATGATTTGGTGGTTAAGTTAAAGCTCACATGATCCTAAAAGGATGCAAGGGAATGAAAGAATTAAAAAAATTAATGGAAGGCTACATTAACTTCAGAGTACATTGTTGTATCATCACCCACCTCAGACTCCATGCTTGAAAAAAGAAAACGTGCATACAACATGGAGAAGGCACAAACAAGTTTGTAGTGCATGTATAGGTTAATGGGAAAGTAAGACAGGCAAGTACTCGTGAAAATAATGAGCTACATAAATAATTGATTTGCACCTGGCTACATGTAGAGAGACCTGTTGTGTTATTGGTACAATTTAAGTGATTGGCCTGAACGTAAACTCATCTGAACACCGTGACTGAAGAGTCGAGTTGCAGTCGTCCGACAGGTGCAGGGGAAGTCATGGCAGCGTGGGTAGCATGCAGGGCAGCGCGGGTATCGCGGACCCAGCGGGTTTGACAGGGCAACGACGTTGAGGCCAGAGCGGTGCTCGAGCGGGGCGTCGGAGGCAGAGCTCTTGTATGGAGAGAGGGCGGCCGCATGGCTGATCGGCTGCGGCGGTGAAGGCGGTGTTGGTCTATTAGAAACAGATGATGAGCACTCACCGGCGGTGGATCGTGAAGTCGCGTGCATGCTCCTAATCCTCCCGTGGAAACTGCCTCTCCTTCCCCATCTCCCCTGCTCCATCCATGGAACGAAGATTAACGTTTAATCTCATATGCACTTCATCGAACACTTGGGGGATCAAAAAAACAAACTGCCCAAGAAGGTGCATGTTGATTACCCTGACAATGGCGGGGATCTGGTAGACATCGAGAAGTCCTCGGCTTGAGGATCGCCAGCCTTGGCCACGACGAAGCCCCGAAGGAGCCACCGGTGTCCCGACGTTGTAGGCAGGCGCGTGGAGGGGTGGTGCGTCGGTCCAGGGAGGCGTGGCGAAGGTACAGGGCGTCGAGTGCAGGATTGGGGGCGGCGGGGATGGCCATGACGATGGAACGGTTGGTTCGATTGAGTAGTTTAGCGATGAAAAAGGTTAATTACAGCGTGGGGGGCGTGGTCCGCTCCCATCAAACAGGGAAGCACTATGAGGCGTTGGATTTTCGGACTGTACGGCTCAGATCGTTCGGATCAGCCTCTCTGGATCTTTTATTAGTAGTGGTGACTAAAGTACTTGCACTTATGTAATCATGGTGATAGTGCTACACTACGAGGACTTCCTCTATTATTTGTGGTTTGTATACTTGCTAAAGATGCTTATAAACTGAGTTGTTGAACAAATTACTTCACACAGGGACATTGTGGAGCTAATCCCTGAGATTACAGAGACGAGCTAAAACACTAAATATGGCTGGTGATGAGTATGCATCTGCCATGTTTTACTGGATTGAACAGTGTCTGGATTTTATAGGAAGCTTTATTCAGGGCTGTAGCATCTGTACTTTATATTGGAAATATAAACTTTTTCCTACAGAATAGAAGTTGATTCATCGGTGATTAAGGATGATAACTGCAGGTTTCACCTTAACACTTCGGTAGAGATATTGGAGTGAGTACATTCTCTCCTTTCAAAGGTCATTTTCTACATTTATTTTCTACATACATTTTCTGTGTGACAACCAATCAAAATGCTGACCACTAAAGTTTTTTGCAGGTGTGATTGCAATAATTTGGAGAAGACGCTGATTACACGGGTAATAGTTACCTCTGAAGAAATTATTACTAGACCACGTAATCTCTACACTTGCTAGCAGAGATGCATTAGCCAAAACAGTATATTCCCGATTGTTTCATTGGTATTGGTTCCCTGGCACAACACTCCAATTAGGTATGGTTGTATTTAAATTATAAGACGTGCGTTGTTATCAAGATAACCAATATATGAAGTACTTTAAGAAATTCATATGGAAGAGGGTGAGTAGAAGTAAACTTTCACGTGCATGATATTAAGATCAATTTCTATCTTTCCTACAACTCTAAAACCACTGCCGAGGAATAAAAAAATAACCTCCGAAAGGAAGTGAGCAGGACTCCCACCTTTGTTGATGCTGCACTGCTGATCTTATCCATCAGGAAAAAGTCTTGAATCTGCTGCCACCACATTGAGCCCTGAAGGGAACGACCAAATCCTTAATGGCCGGATGATCAATACTTTGGCAGAGTTAAGCAGGTGGCTCTGGTCAATACATAAAAGCAACGCCGCTCATGCTGTTGCCACAGACCCCATATGTTGCCATCATGAGGAATATACTGAAGAATTGATCGAGTGCTAAACTACACAACACTAATATATGTGAGCCTCTGTATAAATAAAATGCAAGATCGATTGTGTATATGATTTGGTGGTTAAGTTAAAGCTCACATGATCCTAAAAGGATGCAAGGGAATGAAAGAATTAAAAAAATTAATGGAAGGCTACATTAACTTCAGAGTACATTGTTGTATCATCACCCACCTCAGACTCCATGCTTGAAAAAAGAAAACGTGCATACAACATGGAGAAGGCACAAACAAGTTTGTAGTGCATGTATAGGTTAATGGGAAAGTAAGACAGGCAAGTACTCGTGAAAATAATGAGCTACATAAATAATTGATTTGCACCTGGCTACATGTAGAGAGACCTGTTGTGTTATTGGTACAATTTAAGTGATTGGCCTGAACGTAAACTCATCCGAACACCGTGGACCGAAGAGTCGAGTTGCGGTCGTCCGACAGTGCGGGGGAAGTCATGGCAGCGTGGGTAGCATGCAGGGCAGCGCGGGTATCGCGGACCCGGCGGGTTTGACAGGGCAACGACGTTGAGGCCGGAGCGGTGCTCGAGCGGGGCGTCGGAGGCGAGCTCTTGTATGGAGAGAGGGCGGCCGCATGGCTGATCGGCTGCGGCGGTGAAGGCGGTGTTGGTCTATTAGAAACGAGATGATGAGCACTCACCGGCGGTGGATCGTGAAGTCGCGTGCATGCTCCTAATCCTCCCGTGGAAACTGCCTCTCCTTCCCCATCTCCCCTGCTCCATCCATGGAACGAAGATTAACGTTTAATCTCATATGCACTTCATCGAACACTTGGGGGATCAAAAAAACAAACTGCCCAAGAAGGTGCATGTTGATTACCCCGACAATGGCGGGGATCCGGTAGACATCGAGAAGTCCTCGGCTTGAGGATCGCCGGCCTTGGCCACGACGAAGCCCCGAAGGAGCCACCGGTGTCCCGACGTTGTAGGCGAGCGCGTGGAGGGGTGGTGCGTCGGTCCAGGGAGGCGTGGCGAAGGTACAGGGCGTCGAGTGCAGGATTGGGGGCGGCGGGGATGGCCATGACGATGGAACGGTTGGTTCGACTTCGATTGAGTAGTTTAGCGATGAAAAAGGTTAATTACAGCGTGGGGGGCGTGGTCCGCTCCCATCAAACAGGGAAGCACTATGAGGCGTTGGATTTTCGGACTGTACGGCTCAGATCGTTCGGATCAGCCTCTCTGGATCTTTTATTAGTAGTGGTGATGGTGATATGCACTTCATCGAACACTTGGGGGATCAAAAAAACAAACTGCCCAAGAAGGTGCATGTTGATTACCCTGACAATGGCGGGGATCTGGTAGACATCGAGAAGTCCTCGGCTTGAGGATCGCCAGCCTTGGCCACGACGAAGCTCCCGAAGGAGCCACCGGTGTCCCGACGTTGTAGGCAGGCGCGTGGAGGGGTGGTGCGTCGGTCCGGGGAGGCGTGGCGAAGGTACGGGCGTCGAGTGCGGGATTGGGGGCGGCGGGGATGGCCATGACGATGGAACGGTTGGTTCGATTGAGTAGTTTAGCGATGAAAAAGGTTAATTACAGCGTGGGGGGCGTGGTCCGCTCCCATCAAACAGGGAAGCACTATGAGGCGTTGGATTTTCAGACTGTACGGCTCAGATCGTTCGGATCAGCCTCTCTGGATCTTTTATTAGTAGTGGTGAAGTGGTGATAGTGGTGATGGTGATGGTGATGATGGTGATAGTGGTGATATACGTTGTTCAACCATGAAAACAAGATAATCTAACAAAAGTAAGTATGCACTCCTCCCAGGTCCAGACTCTCCGAATGCTTCCTCAAATTCTTCAGAGGAGAGCGTGAACAACCAACAATCTCCCCAAGTCGCTCCTCCCAGTCTTCCTTTTACGCTGATCCAAGTCCAAGCCCCACGAGAGAATACCCCTGTGGAGTCTTCAGCCCCCGTGCTGCCTCTTCTTGCCCCCACCTTTGATTCCCCTTCCCGGCCTCTCTCCCCCTCGCCGCCGCCGGCCATGGTGGCCGGCGACGGGTGGGAGGGGGGTCTGGCACCTAGTAGTTGTAGTTTGTTGCTGTCTTTTCTCTTCCATGACAAATAATCAGGAGGCGGACGGATCCAGATTTGGCTCAATCTCACCCTGCTCTCTCTCCCGTGGCCATGGCTATTGGGTGGAAGTGGGGCGTTCGATTGGGGTCAGATCCCATGCCGGCACCCCTTGGCCAAGTCCATGGCGAGGTTTTGCTTTGGCTGCCATCGCTCCCACTCCCTTGATCCCCTTTCTTTTCTGCAATAAATTGATAAAGGATGCCAGCGCAATTAGGGTCTCATGTGAGCTAAAGGATAAGGCGCTGCACATCCTGAAGCACGAATTCGTCGTCAGTCGCCCGCTGCATATCATGTTGCAGCATTCAATCGCTGATTGCAAGCTTTGGCTGGCTCTCGACAGGAAGCTAGCCGCTGCGGTGTCGCGCCAGGGTCAGATCTCTGCGGCCAAAGCCCCCAGTTCTCCGGATACATTGCTGGATTTGATTCCCCAGATTTATGTGAGCAGCAGTTTTCAGTTTGGTGCCAGGCCGTGCAGTTTCTTCCCACTGGCCAAGGATTGGACTTTATCTTGCACTGCTACATGGTTTGTTGTTTCTTCTCATCTCACAAGCAATCAGTTCGGTAATGGACTTGCAACAATTTGCATGGTTAAAAGAAGTGTTACTAAGCGTACGCTTAAGCGTAGATTAGAGCGAAGTGGAGCCCTTCCGCTCAGCTTTTGGCCTGAGCGATAGGAAAAGCGAGGAGGAGTTGTGGAGGCGGGCTCTCGCGTGGTTTCGAGGCAGAAGCAAGAGGGTTAGGGCTAGGAATCCTGTACTCGTCCGATTCCACTCCCGTGTCAAGGCAGAAGCAAGAGGCGGTACCATTGGAGCTCCTCCGCGCCGTTGGTCAATCTCCTCTTCCTCTCCACCCTCTAGATCTTCCTCAAGGCCGCCTAAACAGGGACCCCTTCCTCCAGCAGCTCGTTCCCCTCATCCACTCCTAGTCCAGATCGAGGGGATTGAAGTAAGAGAGGCGGCGCGGGTGAGTGGCGGCTACGACCCGGGAAGGCTGGGAAGCAGGAGGGGATAGACTTATTTGACGTGCGTGAGGTTATTGGGCCTGTTGGAGGGGATCAATTTATTTCCTCTTGTTGGGCCTGTGAAGAAAGATGCGTCTTGTTGGGCCTGTGAAGCAAGAGGTATCTTGTTGGGCCTCTTGTTAGACCAAAAACAACATAGAACTACGTGAGGTTATTCAATATTTCCTATTTTAGGCTTACATATGCCTGTTTTGCCCTGCACGCTTAAGCGGCGCTTAAGCTCGCTTAAGCAATAGTTTCTCTAGGCAGAGCCTCACCGCTCGCTTAGCGCTCAGCGCTTTTTTGAACCTTGACAATTTGTAGGACCCCCTTTTTGTTGTTTCAAGGCTGGTACATCTTTGTTAAGTTTGAGAAGTACATCACCATCTTGGATATGTCTTTGTTGAAAATCTGGTTGGAGAAGATGAATTGCAAGATTACTACACAACTTTCTCCTTGTCCAATCCGATGTGGTGTTGTGCTGAAAGCTCAAGAATAACAAGTTCAATCTTGCTGATCATAGAGTGGTACTGCTTCACATTGATTTATCTGCAAAGACAACCATCAATCTGGGAATGATCTATGGTACCAATGAGCAAGATTATCCTTCAAGTTATTGCGGCACAATGTTATCTTTGACGGATGGTGCTCATGTTGAAGAAGCCGTCCTCTTGCTGTTCGGGTTCTTTCACCAGATGTGGATGACAACATGTCTGATCCCCAGATTCAACAGCGGGGACATGTTGTGGTTGAGCTCGGTGATGGTTCACACATATCTACAGCTCAACTCTTCCCAACCTCAAGTGCATACGCCAGATAGACTGTCAGGAGAGCCACCTGCGGGGCATCAACTGGTATGGAGCACAGAGGCCCTTGAAGATTGCGGATGCGGCATATTCGAATCCGAGTTGTCGACGGATGATCGATGGCTGATTGGCTCCATTGGCAATCTTTGGTTTCTTCATGTTCTTTATCAGTGTAGACCATCCTTCTCTTATTTTGTGCAGCTACGCACATCCGTTTCTTGCTCTGTTCTTGAGAGCCATGTGATGATGTACTATGATCTTTAATGCTAATATATTCTGTGTGTTCAAAAAAAAAAACAACAATCTGAGCATGTGGGGGGCACGTTCATTTCATTGTTGGATTCTCTTACTGTCTTACATATGGCCGAAGGAAGCCGATAATTTGCTGTTGCTTAATTACGTTTCCGTTGCCAGATGGTGGTTGATGTGTATGCTGATTGCTGAAGTGTCTGGCGGAGGCAACCTGGGTTGCACATGCTGCATCCGCAAGCAAATGCAGAATACATGTCTGCTATTAGGGCCACACATATGGAAGTTCTCTTCCGAGATAAAGAAGGAAGAAGAAACGTGCATGCCATCTGAAAATGATCTCTTTTTTTTTTGCGGGGCAGCTGAAAATAATCAGACAAGAATGAAACAGAAGCTGGGTATGTGTTATCTGAAGGCGCATAATGCATAATGTTCTCTGGCTAGAGAAACCAGCTGGATCTTTCCGGAGTCAGTATAGTACTACTGTAAGTCTGATGGAGCTGGACGGTTAAACTATTTAAAATGCTGGATTAGTTAAGCAGCACATGACTGATTGCGTGCTAGTTAAGTAGTTCCTGCAGCTAATTCACGATTCAATTTGGTGAAAACCTTTCTCGTCACGGCTGTACATACATGATATATCGTTTGCATCCAGAATTCATAGATAAATCCAGTGCATGCGACAGAATTGTGGAATGTATCATCAAATGATGAGTGCTACTCTCCCCCCCAACTTTCCAAATCCATACATATATTACATTGGTTTTGATATATGAAAACATAATAAAAAATGTTGAGCTGAGCAGATAAAACCAAGCATATTATAGTTCATACAATTATCCCAACAACAGAGTATAGGACAATTTACGGTAACACACTTAACCAGCTATCAATGGACCAAAACCTTGTTATATTATATGCTATAGCTCATACAATTAACCAGATCATTGGCAATTAGCAACAGTTGATCCAGGTCACACGATCATCGTTTTGCACCATCACTGCACAAAAATTAGCATGAGGATTACTAAGAAAAGGAGATTTAAAGGATGTCAAATTCAATATAGAAAAGCTGTGTAAATGCTGATGATCAGCTTGCAAAGACAAACAACAGCATAGCATATAATAATATAACAAGGTATTTCTGTGTTTTGACTAACCTTAGATAAGCATCATCAGAAACAACACTTCAGTGCAGTTAATCACTATCTTCACTCAGCGGAGAAAGATTGCCACTGGGCATTCCACTGTCTGAAAACAGCATTTGATGCATGCATGTCAGTGAGAATTTTCAGACAATGAACAGCAATTAACACAAATTAGCAGCATGTCAGTGAAAGAAATTCTACGTTTTCTCTATCCGTCTCCCATCTTCCTTTTTTTGTTCTTCATTTCCGCCCCAGTTTCGTCATTATTATCATGTAAAGACCTAGAAGACATATTTTTTACAGTGATCATCATGCTAGTAAATTGCATTTCACCGATGAAATAAATGAAGTAAGAAAAAAAACATACCATCCCAATATATCAATAATAGCAGTTACCGTAGTTTGAGGAATCCCAGAGATGTTACTACCCACATCAACATTTTCATGTACCTCCCCGATCTTAATTAGATGCAAACTGCTGACAGCACACGACGAAATTACACCTCTGACTAAGAGATAAAAATGCAGTAAGACAAAATAATAATTTTATTCATATCATACTCTTTAAGCCTGTCTTCCATGGCAGCACGAGCATCACCAATCTTATGAGGATACTCAATACCACAATCCATAGGAAAGTAGTCTCGAATGATGATCAAAAGTCTCAGCAGATTGGCCCTTATATCTTGACACATCGATAAAGAGTCAAAGTCTCCTCCCTGATTCAACAACTTACGTGCCTCAGTAGCCTCCTTTTGCATGCCCTAAAACAACATTTCAGAATTGGTGATAACAAGCTCAAGGCAACGGAAGCATCAATAATTCAATATACAATGGTTTTTGGCAGAGGGATAGGCATACCAGCAGGGAAGCAGATACTTCATTACAATAAGGCCCCTTGTACTTGGTCAGTATATCTAAGGCCGCACTCCGGATGTCATAGCCAAACTCAAATTCCCTTTGGATCATTTCAATCATATATTTATCAGCATTTACGACGTTTCTTTTGAACACCTCAAGCATCAGGTTTGCCTCTTCCATGATACACTTGAAAACAACAATCATTCTTCAATTGGTGAAAAAACATAGTGAACAACAAGATATTGCGACTACGAATTGATAAGGCAGTGGCAAAATTTGATAAAAATGTTGTAGACTGTACCATAAAGCCAGTAGCTTGAACTGTGGATGCAGAACCTAGAGTCTTGATACGGTCTGCTTCAGATTTTATGCGTTTGCGCAGAGCCCTATGTGGACGAGTACTAGTAACAAGCTGTGCTGCTGCAAAGAAGTAGCTCATTACGGTGGCTTCATAGACTGCATCCTCTGTCTCGATACACTTGACACCAGCAGTTTATGACGGTGTGAAAAAATTAATTAGCATAGGAATCAATCAAATAACAATATGTCCTATAGTAGAAGTGGCACTTGGTCTTACCTTTGTGGCTAAGCAAGATGATAAGTCACCACAATTTATCTCTGCTTCGGCCGAATTTTTGCCGTAGTAATCGCCTAGGTATTCAAAATAGTCTTCGAAAAGACAGTAACCAGTCATCCACGGCAATAGCCTATCCCAGCCCCATGCGTGTTCAACAAGATCTGGGAAGAAAGACTCAGATGGTCAAATTCAATGGTAACATGTGGATAGAGCAGAAAATCGAAGCATCGGAGTGGATACACATGATTCAGGTACAAAATTCCTAAAATTGATAGCAAGCCTACAACATAACCCGATGAATCTAACATATACAAATTACTCGTACCTTTGTGGAGAATGACATCCAACTGAGGCAACAACAATTCATCATGGTTGCTCCTAAGGTCTACCAAGGTCTTAACCGACTCAATCATAGATTTACGGCTCACGGTGTCGAACATGAATACGGCGCGAACCTTCTTAAACAATGCATAATCCATCGTGTTCTTCGGGTCAAGGAAAGAATACATCATCCTCTTCGGATCAAGGCAAGAAGAATCCATACTCTTCAATGTATCTAGGGATACGGGATCTTTGACGGGCCGGGGTGTGTGTGGAGTCGCCGATGATATCTGTTGGTCAAATTGGTGCGGGAGGCGGACGCGGCGGCGAATTGCTTCTGCTTCCACGGATAGACGATGGTTATATAGAAAAGTCCACGGGCCGGCCACCACTCCATATTATAGGGCCGTTTAGTAACGACTAAGGCCCATATCCAACGGCCGCCGGATTCAAGCCCCTTTCTGCTGTATGCGCCAAAATAAATAAATAATTTATATTAACTAGGGGTCCACAAGGCAGCATTTTACAACTAAAAAAATAGAGATGTTGGCGGAGCTTCTGGTCCTCCTCGCCGACGGTGTCTAGTCATCCTCGCCGAGGTCGAAAAATACTTGCGGCGGCGGCTGGACACTGGTCGCCGGAGGAGGAGGCGGCAGCTACTGTTGGTGGCGCTGGTGCGGCCTCGTGCTACGAGCGTTGGATGGCCTCCTCGAGGCCAATCCAGTTGGTGCGTTCCTTCGCCTCAGAGATGTCCATGTCAAGGAACAAAAAGGTTGATGAAAGGACGTCGAGCGTGCATTTGGTGTCCTACAACAAAGATTTGTTGTAGTCCGGTTCCCCGCTATGACTTAGTCCAAAGATCAGATGTGGCAGGTGATGAACTGTTGTGTGTGCTTACACAACATGATTATTGAGAATGAGCGAAAGTATCCAGTGCTCTAAACGAACAAGCTGCACCATATGACAAAGAGGATCCTCTTGCACAGGCTAATCACCAGGTGCTGGCATCGTGAGCTTCGTTCATCGATATGCGTCAGGAGATTTGATACTCCACAATGCATCAATAGCTGCAGTATGATGTGGTGTAGCACATGTGGAGGCTTCGAGGCAACACCAACTAGTTTCCATTTGATTTGTTTCAAAACTTGTCAAATTATTTTCTTGTTTTGTTGAATTGTAACGTTTATTTGTAAAAAAAGAGTCAAATATTGATAAAATTTGTCAAATTCGCCGAACTGTGAGTTTATTTATGAAACTAAAGCCAAAAACACCGATCTCCGGGCGTCTACCTTAGGAGACGGCTGGAAGTTCGACGCTCTCCACGACAAAGTTTCGTCTAATCCAGCGCTATTTATCGTCGGATTTCCACTTATTCCTCTATTGGCTAGGCTTTTGTTGATTTAAAGAAATGAAAGGGCGCTCTTTTTGATCGAGAAACAAGGTTTGGTTGAAATGCTACTGGTGGTTGGTGCTTCAAGCCCCGTGGGGAGCGACAACGGCTGGGCCATCGCTGGCGGGAGTGAGCCGGCAGGCGGCTAGCCGCGTATCCTGCCGGTATTATACGGAATAGTTTCATAGTCCCGCTATAAAATCATATTTATAGCGGGCAGGCGGCTGGTCGTGTTTTAATTTTTCTTTTCAAATTTGCATAAGAGAATTTGTAATGTACTTTGTAAAAGTCATATTTATAGCACTAGCATTAGGACTTCTAGCAAGGTTTTGTAAGAACTTAATTGCTTCATATATATTGCAATCATCAAAATCAAAGTTATTATTATCAAAGGTGAAAGAAATCTTGTCTCCCATACTCCCAAAAATTTCAGCACACTTATCAGGAACAGTTTCAGTGGTTCTAGGCAATTTTGTAGAAGGAGCGGAGACTTTTCCTACATCATTTATTTTACCATTAATAGTAGGAGAGTGGCTAGCATTTGAAACTTCATTACTACTGGTGGTGGTGATGGTAAATTTTTTAGTTAAATCATTATTTGTAGCAATTTCCTCTTCTCTTTCCCACCTAGCATGCAATTCCGTCAACATCCTAACATTTTCATCAATTCTAACTTGAATAGCATTAAAAGTTTTACTTTCTTTAACATCATGAGGTAACACTTTTAATTTAATAAAATCAACTTCCTGAGCAAGGCTATCAACTTTAGAAGCAAGAATACCAATTTTTCCAACCTTTTTCTCAACAATTTTATTGAAAGCAGTTTATTTACTAATAAATTCCTTAAGCATGACTTCAAGATCAGAGGGTGCACTTTTATTATTGCTGTAGGAATTACCATAAGAGTTGCCATAAGCATTACCATTATTAGAAGGATATGACCTATAATTGTTGCTACCAAAATTATTCCTATATGCATTGTTGTTGAATTTGTTGTTTTTAATAAAGTTCACATCAACATGCTCTTCTTGAGCAACAAAATAAGCTAACGGAATATTATTTGGATCAACATGAGCTTTACCATTAACTAGCATAGACATAATAGTATCAAATTTATCACTCAAGGAGGAGGTTTCTTCGACAGAATTTACCTTCTTACCTTGTGGAGCTCTCTCGGTGTGCCATTCAGAATAATTTATCATCATATCATCAAGTAGTTTTGTTGCAGCCCTCAAAGTAATGGACATAAAATTACCTCCAGCTGCTGAATCCAGGAGATTTCTTGAAGAAAAATTTAGCCCTGCATAAAAAATTTGGATAAGTAGTCAGCCCATGAGTGGAACAATTATTTACCAAAGATTTCCTTCTTTTCCAAGCTTGAGCAACATGTTCATTATCAAATTTTCTAAATTTCATTATGTCGCTTCCCAAAGATATAATCTTAGCAGGATAATATTTTCCAATAAAATCATCTTTGCATTTAACCCAAGAATCAATACTATTTCTAGGCAAAGATAGAAGCCAATCTTTAGCTCTACCTCTCAAAGAGAAAGAAAAACATTTCAGTTTTATAATGTCACCATCTATATCCTTATATTTTTGCATCTAAAGTTCAACAAAATTATTATGGTGAGAAGCGGCATCTTCAGTACAAACACCACAAAATTGCTCTTTCATAATAAGATTCAATAAAGCAGGTTTAATTTCATAGAATACTGCTTCAGGAGCAGGTGGAGAAATAGGTGTACAAATAAAATAATTGTTGTTGGAGCTGGTAAAGTCACACAACTTAGTATTTTCAGCAAAACCCATTTTAGCAAAATTAAAACTAAGCAATAGAAATAACAACTACAATAAAAACTAATTTTTTGTGTTTTTGATATAAAGACAACAGTAACAGAAACTATTTTTTATGTTTTTGATATAATAAAGCAAACAAGAGAAAATAAAATAAACTAAGCAAAACTAAAACAAAGTAAAGAGATGGGAGATGAGAGACTCCCCTTGCAGAAATCCTCTTTCTCCCCGGCAACGGCGTCAGAAAATCTTGATGGTACTCCGGTTATGGCGCCAGACAATCTTGCTAAGCTTTGTTGTGGAAGTGGTTGGGAAACCCCAAGAGAAAGGTGTGATGAGCATAGCAGCAAGTTTTCCCTCAGTATGAAATCAATGTTTAATCGACCAGTAGGAGAAAGGCGTGACTTCTGAAGGTGTTGCTAGCTGACTAGTGGTAGGGCGCACTACCGGCGTCAGCAACAACGTGGAACCTGCACACAACACAACCAAAATACTTTGCCCCAACTTGCAGTGAGGTTGTCAATCTCACCGGTTTGCTGAACACAAAGGATTAGACGTATCGAGTGGAAAGAGATGTTTGCAGTAATTAAAGAGAACAAGAATTGCAGTAAGTAGAAGAGCAAGATTGCAGGGATTGAATTTATCAGTGGAAAGGAAAGGACCGGGATTCATAGTTCACTGGAGGTGTATCTCCATTACACCTGGGCATTTCTCGGGCCGGGTCGGGTTTCGGGCCGGGCCCAAAAAAGCCCGAACTGAAATTCTCAGGCCCGAGCCCGGCCCGGCCCGACCTTCGGGCTTACAAATTAGGCCCGAACCCGGCCCGAACTGCCAAAAGCCCGGCCCGGCCCGACAAGCTCGGCCCGACAAGCCCGGCCCGAACTAGGCTTAAGTTGTGTTTTATGCAAGGCCGAGCCCGGCCCGGCCCGACGTTCGGGCTCCAAAATCAGGCCCGAACCCGGCCCGATGTGCAAGCCCGACCCGGCCTGGCCCGGGATTTTTGGGCCGGGCCGTCCGGGCGGGGCTGCCCATGCCCAGTTGTAATCTCCACAAAGATAAATAGTATGTTGGGTGAACAAATTACAGTTGGGCAATTGTCAGAATATCGACCATACATAACAAGACGATTACTATGAAATTCGTTTGGCCATTACAACATAATACATAGACCGTAATCCAACTGCGTCTAGGACTAATAATCCACCTCCCGGTTATCGTTCGAACCTCTTTCAGTATTAAGTTGCAAGCAACGGATTATCGCATTATGCAATATGTGTAAAGTAAACAATAGAATTACCTCGGATAAAACATTGTTCTTTTATCCCTAGTAGCAACAGCACATCTTCAATCTTAGCAGTTATTGTCACTCTTCCAGAAAACTAGAGGCATGAACCTACTATCGAGCATAAATACCCCCTCTTGAAGTCACAAGCATCTACTTGGCCAGAGTATCTACTAGCAACGGAGAGCATACAAGATCACAAATAACATATGACATGGATATATAATCGACATCAACATAGTATATGATGCGTGTAATTGACACGTCCGTTGGGAACCCCAAGAGGAAGGTGTGATGCGCACAGCGGCAAGTTTCCCTCAGTTAGAAACCAAGGTTTAATCGAACCAGTAGGAGTCAAGAAGCACGTTGAAGGTTGATGGCGGCGGGATGTAGTGCGGCGCAACACCGGAGATTCCGGCGCCAACGTGGAACCTGCACAACACAACCAAAGTACTTTGCCCCAACGAAACAAGTGAGGTTGTCAATCTCACCGGCTTGTCGTAACAAAGGGTTAACCGTATTGTGTGGAAGATGATTGTTTGCAAGAAAACAAGTAAAGAACAAGTATTGCGAGCAGATTTGTATTTCGAGTATAAAAGAATGGACCGGGGTCCACAGTTCACTAGAGGTGTCTCTCCCATAAGATAAAAGCATGTTGGGTGAACAAATTACAGTCGGGCAATTGACAAATAGAGAGGGCATAACAATGCACATACATGTCATGATAAGTACGGTGAGATTTAATTGGGCATTACGACAAAGTACATAGACCGCCATCCAACTGCATCTATGCCTAAAAAGTCCACCTTCAGGTTATCATCCGAACCCCCTCCAGTATTAAGTTGCAAAGCAACAGACAATTGCATTAAGTATGGTGCGTAATGTAATCAACACCTACATCCTTAGACATAGCATCAATGTTTTATCCCTAGTGGCACCAGCACAACACAACCTTAGGGGTTTCGTCACTCCCCGGATATCAATGGAGGCATGAACCCACTATCGAGCATAAATACTCCCTCTTGGAGTTACTAGCATCAACTTGGCCGGAGCCTCTACTAATAACGGAGAGCATGCAAGATCATAAACAACACATAGGTAATAACTTGATAATTAACATAACATGGTATTCTCTATCCATCGGATCCCGACAAACACAACATATAGCATTACGGATAGATGATCTTGATCATGTTAGGCAGCTCACAAGATCCAACAATGAAGCACAATGAGGAGAAGACAACCATCTAGCTACCGCTATGGACCCATAGTCCAGGGGTGAACTACTCACTCATCACTCCGGAGGCGACCATGGCGGTGAAGAGTCCTCCGGGAGATGAATCCCCTCTCCGGCGAGGTGCCGGAGGAGATCTCCGAATCCCCCGAGATGGGATTGGCGGCGGCGGCGTCTCCGGAAGGTTTTCCGTATCGTGGTTCTTCGTTCCGGAGTTTTCGCGACGGAGGCTTTAAGTAGGCGGAAGGGCAACGTGGGGGCCACACGAGGGCCCCACACCATAGGTCGGCGCGGCCGGGGCCCGGGCCGCGCCGCCCTATGGTGGCGGCTCCTCGTGGCCCCACTTCGACTCCTCTTCGGTCTTCCGAAGCTTCGTGGCAAAATAGGACCCCGGGCGTTGATTTCGTCCAATTCCGAGAATATTTCGTTACTAGGATTTCTGAAACCAAAAACAGCGAAAAACAAGCAATCGGCTCTTCGGCATCTTGTTAATAGGTTAGTTCCGTAAAATGCACGAATATGACATAAAGTGTGCATAAAACATGTAGATATCATCAATAATGTGGCATGGAACATAAGAAATTATCGATACGTCGGAGACGTATCAGCATCCCCAAGCTTAGTTCCGCTCGTCCCGAGCAGGTAAAACGATAACAAAGATAATTTCTGAAGTGACATGCCATCATAACCTTGATCATACTATTTGTAAACATATGTAATGAATGCAGCGATCAAAACAATGGTAATGACATGAGTAAACAAGTGAATCATAAAGCAAAGACTTTTCATGAATAGTACTTCAAGACAAGCATCAATAAGTCTTGCATAAGAGTTAACTCATAAAGCAATAAATCAAAGTAAAGGTATTGAAGCAACACAAAGGAAGATTAAGTTTCAGCGGTTGCTTTCAACTTGTAACATGTATATCTCATGGATAATTGTCAACATAGAGTAATATAACAAGTGCAATATGCAAGTATGTAGGAATCAATGCACAGTTCACACAAGTGTTTGCTTCTTGAGGTGGAGAGAGATAGGTGAACTGACTCAACATAAAGGTAAAAAGAATGGTCCTTCAAAGAGAAAAGCATCGATTGCTATATTTGTGCTAGAGCTTTTATTTTGAAAACATGAAACAATTTTGTCAACGGTAGTAATAAAGCATATGAGTTATGAAAATTATATCTTACAAGTTGCAAGTCTCATGCATAGTATACTAATAGTGCCCGCACCTTGTCCTAATTAGCTTGGACTACTCGGATCATCGCAATACACATGTTTTAACCAAGTGTCACAATGGGGTACCTCCATGCCGCCTGTACAAAGGTCTAAGGAGAAAGCTCGCATTTTGGATTTCTCGCTTTTGATTATTCTCAACTTAGACATCCATATCGGGACAACATGGACAACGGATAATGGACTCCTCTTTAATGCATAAGCATGTGGCAACAATTATTATTCTCATACGAGATTGAGGATATATGTCCAAAGCTGAAACTTCCACCATGAATCATGGCTTTAGTTAGCGGCCCAATGTTCTTCTCTAACAATATGCATGCTCCAACCATTAAGGTGGTAGATCTCTCTTACTTCGGACAAGACGGACATGCATAGCAACTCACATGATATTCAACAAAGAATAGTTGATGGCGTCCCCGAAGCATGGTTATCGCACAACAAGCAACTTAATAAGAGATAAAGTGCATAAGTACATATTCAATACCACAATAGTTTTTAAGCTATTTGTCCCATGAGCTATATATTGTAAAGGTGAATGATGGAATTTTAAAGGTAGCACTCAAGCAATTTACTTTGGAATGGCGGATAAATACCATGTAGTAGGTAGGTATGGTGGACACAAATGACATAGTGGTTGGCTCAAGGATTTTGGATGCATGAGAAGTATTCCCTCTCGATACAAGGTTTAGGCTAGCAAGGTTATTTGAAACAAACACAAGGATGAACGGTGCAGCAAAACTCACATAAAAGACATATTGTAAACATTATAAGACTCTACACCGTCTTCCTTGTTGTTCAAAACTCAATACTAGATATTATCTAGACTCTAGAGAAACCAAATATGCAAACCAAATTAGCAAGCTCTAAGTGTTTCTTCATTAATGGGTGCAAAGTATATGATGCAAGAGCTTAAACATGAGCACAACAATTGCCAAGTATCAAATTATCCAAGACATTTTAGAGTTATTACATGTAGCATTTTCCAATTCCAACCATATAACGATTTAACGAAGAAGAAACTTCGCCATGAATACTATGAGTAGAGCCTAAGGACATACTTGTCCATATGCTACAGCGGAGCGTGTCTCTCTCCCACAAAGTGAATGCTAGGATCCATTTTATTCAAACAAAACAAAAACAAAAACAAAAACAAACCGACGCTCCAAGCAAAGTGCATAAGATGTGACGGAATAAAAATATAGTTTCGGGGGAGGAACCCGATAATGTTGTCGATGAAGAAGGGGATGCCTTGGGCATCCCCAAGCTTAGACGCTTGAGTCTTCTTAGAATATGCAGGGGTGAACCACCGGGGCATCCCCAAGCTTAGAGCTTTCACTCTCCTTGATCATAGTGTATCATACTCCTCTCTTGATCCTTGAAAACTTCCTCCACACCAAACTCGAAACAACTCATTAGAGGGTTAGTGCACAATAAAAATTAACATGTTCAGAGGTGACACAATCATTCTTAACACTTCTGGACATTGCATAAAGCTACTGGACATTAATGGATCAAAGAAATTCATCCAACATAGCAAAAGAGGCAATGCGAAATAAAAGGCAGAATCTGTCAAAACAGAACAGTCCATAAAGATGGATTTTATTAGGGCACCATACTTGCTCAAATGAAAATGCCCAAATAGAATGAAAGTTGTGTACGTATCTGAGGATCACTCACGTAAATTGGCTTAATTTTCTGAGTCACCTACAGAGAATTAGACCCAGATTCGTGACAGCAAAGAAATCTGTTTCTGCGTAGTAATCCAAATCTAGTATTCACTTTACTATCAAAGACTTTACTTGGCACAACAAAACATAAAACTAAGATAAGGAGAGGTTGCTACAGTAGTAAACAACTTCCAAGACTCAAATATAAAACAAAAATACTGTAGTAAAAACATGGGTTGTCTCCCATAAGCGCTTTTCTTTAACGCCTTTCGGCTAGGCGCGAAAGTGTAACTCAAGTAACATCAAGAGATGAAGCATCAACATCATAATTTGTTCTAATAATAGAATCATAAGGTAACTTCATTCTCTTTCTAGGGAAGTTTTCCATACCTTTCTTGAGAGGAAATTGATATTTAATATTACCTTCCTTCATATCAATAGTAGCACCAACGGTTCGAAGAAAAGGTCTTCCCAATATAATGGGGCAAGATGCATTGCATTCAATATCCAAGACAACAAAATCAACGGGGACAAGGTTATTGTTAACCATAATATGAACATTATCAACTTTCCCCAAAGGTTTCTTTTTAGCATTATCAGCGAGATTAACATCCGGATAACGAGTTTTTCATTGGTGGCAAGTCAAGCATATCATAGACTTTCTTAGGCATAACAGAAATACTTGCACCAAGATCACATAAAGCATTACAATCAAAATCATTGACCCTCATTTTAATGATGGGCTCCCAACCATCCTCTAGCTTTCTAGGAATAGAAGTTTCAAGTTTTAGTTTCTCTTCTCTAGCTTCTATGAGAGCATTTGTAATATGTTTTGTGAAAGCCAAGTTTACAGCGCTAGCGTTGGGACTCTTAGCAAGTTTTTGTAAGAACTTTATAACTTCATAGATGTAGCAATCATCAAAATCTAAATCATTACAATCCAAAGCAATGTGATTATCATCCCCAAGGTTGGAAAAAATTTCAGCAGTTTTATCACGGGCAGTTTCAGCAGTTTTAGCAGTTTCAGGTAATTTTGCGCGCTTTGCACTAGGAGTAGAAACATTGCCAACACCAATTATTTTACCATTAATAGTAGGAGGTGCAGCAACATGTGAATCATTAGCATTGCTAGTGGTGGTAATAGTCCAAACTTTAGCTACATTTTTCTCTTTAGCTAGTTTTTCATTTTCTTCTCTATCCCACCTAGCACGCAATTCAGCCATTAATCTTATATTCTCATTAATTCTAACTTGGATGGCATTTGCTGTAGTAACAATTTTATTCTCAATATCCTCAGGTTTAGCAGCCATTTTATTAATTAAAGAAGATTGTGACGTGAACATGTATGAGATTCGGTTTTCAGCATTTGCAAGTTTAGTTTGTAACCCGTAAATCTCCATATTCAGATTTTCAAGTTGATTTCCTATATTCTTCAACAAGGTAGATTGTTCATTCATAGTTTTAGTAAACAATTTATTTTGCTCATATTGTGATTGCATAAAGCTCTTGGTGGATCTTTCAATTTCTAACATCTTTTCCTCATTAGGTGAAACATATCTACCATAAGAGTTACTATTAGCAGGATATGGCCTAGAATTTTGAGCAACCAATGAAGCTAACGGAACATTATTTGGATCGACATTAGTCCTACCTTTCACAAGCATAGACATAATAGCATCAATCTTATCATTCAAGGAAGAGGATTCTTCAACAGAATTTACCTTCTTACCTTGTGGAGCTCTTTCCGTGTGCCATTCAGAGTAATTAACCATCATATTATCAAGAAGCTTTGTTGCTTCACCAAGAGTGATGGACATAAAGGTACCTCCAGCAGCTGAATCCAATAAATTCCGCGAAGAAAAATTTAGTCCTGCATAGAAGGTTTGGATGATCATCCAAGTAGTCGATCCATGGGTTGGGCAATTTTTAACCAAAGATTTCATTCTTTCCCAAGCTTGAGAAACATGTTCATTATCCAATTGTTTAAAATTCATTATGCTACTCCTCAAAGATATAATTTTAGCGGGGGATAATATCTACCAATAAAAGCATCCTTGCATTTAGTCCAGGAATCCATACTATTCTTAGGCGAGAGATAGCAACCAATCTTTAGCTCTTCCTCTTAATGAGAAAGGAAACAATTTTAATTTTATAATGTCACCATCTACATCTTTATACTTTTGCATTTCACATAGTTCAACAAAATTATTGAGATGGGCAGCAGCATCATCGGAACTAACACCGAGAAAATTGCTCTCGCATAACAAGATTCGATAAAGCGAGGTTTAATTTCAAAGAATTCTGCTGTAGTAGCAGGTGGAGCAATAGGTGTGCATAGAAAATCATTATTATTTGTGGTTGTGAAGTCACACAACTTAGTATTTTCAGGGGTGGCCATTTTAGCAGTAGTAAATAAAACAAACTAGCTAAAGTAAATGCAAGTAACTAATTTTTTTGTGTTTTTGATATAGCAAACAAGACAGTAAATAAGGTAAAGCTAGCAACTAATTTTTTTGTGTTTTGATATAATGCAGCAAACAAAGTAGTAAATAAAATAAAGCAAGACAAAAACAAAGTAAAGAGATTGGGAAGTGGAGACTCCCCTTGCAGCGTGTCTTGATCTCCCCGGCAACGGCGCCAGAAATTTGCTGCTGGCGTGTAGTTGACGTGGGAGTTAGAAATCTTTGTGGTGTAGCTTTTCTTCGTTCCCCGGCAACGGCGCCAGAAATTTGCTTGATGCGTGTAATTGACACGTCCGTTGGGAACCCCAAGAGGAAGGTGTGATGCGCACAGCGGCAAGTTTCCCTCAGTTAGAAACCAAGGTTTAATCGAACCGGTAGGAGTCAAGAAGCACGTTGAAGGTTGATGGCGGCGGGATGTAGTGCGGCGCAACACCGGAGATTCCGGCGCCAACGTGGAACCTGCACAACACAACCAAAGTACTTTGCCCCAACGAAACAGTGAGGTTGTCAATCTCACCGGCTTGCTGTAACAAAGGGTTAACCGTATTGTGTGGAAGATGATTGTTTGCAAGAAAACGAGTAAAGAACAAGTATTGCAGCAGATTTGTATTTCGAGTATAAAAGAATGGACCGGGGTCCACAGTTCACTAGAGGTGTCTCTCCCATAAGATAAAAGCATGTTGGGTGAACAAATTACAGTCGGGCAATTGACAAATAGAGAGGGCATAACAATGCACATACATGTCATGATAAGTACGAGTGAGATTTAATTGGGCATTACGACAAAGTACATAGACCGCCATCCAACTGCATCTATGCCTAAAAAGTCCACCTTCAGGTTATCATCCGAACCCCTCCAGTATTAAGTTGCAAAGCAACGAGACAATTGCATTAAGTATGGTGCGTAATGTAATCAACAACTACATCCTTAGACATAGCATCAATGTTTTACCCCTAGTGGCAACAAGCACAACACAACCTTAGGGGTTTCGTCACTCCCCGGATATCAATGGAGGCATGAACCCACTATCGAGCATAAATACTCCCTCTTGGAGTTACTAGCATCAACTTGGCCGAGCCTCTACTAATAACGGAGAGCATGCAAGATCATAAAGAACACATAGGTAATAACTTGATAATTAACATAACATGGTATTCTCTATCCATCGGATCCCGACAAACACAACATATAGCATTACGGATAGATGATCTTGATCATGTTAGGCAGCTCACAAGATCCAACAATGAAGCACAATGAGGAGAAGACAACCATCTAGCTACTGCTATGGACCCGGAGTCCGAGGGGTGAACTACTCACTCATCACTCCGGAGGCGACCATGGCGGTGAAGAGTCCTCCGGGAGATGAATCCCCTCTCCGGCAGGGTGCCGGAGGAGATCTCCAGAATCCCCCGAGATGGGATTGGCGGTGGCGGCATCTCTGGAAGGTTTTCCGTATCGTGGTTCTTCGTTCTGGAGTTTTCGCGACGGAGGCTTTAAGTAGGCGGAAGGGCAACGTGGGGGGCCACACGAGGGCCCCACACCATAGGTCGGCGCGGCCAGGGCCTGGGCCGCGCCGCCCTATGGTGGCGGCTCCTCGTGGCCCCACTTCGACTCCTCTTCGGTCTTCCGGAAGCTTCGTGGCAAAATAGGACCCTGGGCGTTGATTTCGTCCAATTCCGAGAATATTTCGTTACTAGGATTTCTGAAACCAAAAACAGCAGAAAACGAGCAAGCGGCTCTTCGGCATCTTGTTAATAGGTTAGTTCCATAAAATGCACGAATATGACATAAAGTGTGCATAAAACATGTAGATATCATCAATAATGTGGCATGGAACATAAGAAATTATCGATACGTCGGAGACGTATCAGTATACAATATTTATCGGATCCCAGCAAACACGGCATGTAGGATTACATAAGGATAATCTTGATCATGTAGGGCAACTCACACGATCTATATATGAAGCACAAATTGGAGAAGACAACCATCTAGCTACTGCTATGGACCCATAGTCCAGGGATGAACTACTCACACGTCACTTTGGAGGCGGCATGGTGATGTAGATGCCTCTGGCGATGATTTCCTTCTCCGGCGATTTGGGAGCGATGTCGATGCCGGCCACCGTCGTCGAGACGGCGACAAGCGGTGCGGAAGCATAGGACGCGGCCCCGCGCTTTCGCGCTGTGCTTTCACGGCCTCGTAGCAAAGTTGGAGGACGTCGTTGCCGACGCTGCTGTCCTCTCACCGTCAGCAGCTTCGCCAGAGGTGAGCTCTCATTCACCGTGTTTCTAGGCTGCAAGTCGGTCGGGACGACCATTGCATGTAGGTCCCTACGGACGCATTGGATGGCCTCCGCCTGCGAGGTGTTCGATGAAGTGGGCGATCTAAAATTTGTCGCATTTCATCAGTAGACCATGGACAGCGACGACGAGTACTTCTTCAAGAACTGCATCGACACATCGTCGGACGAGGAGTCCGATGACGACTTTCTCACGGAGGTTGCGCTGATCATCCATGAGCACAATGTATCACAGATTCTTGATACATTTCGAACGTATCTATAATTCCTTATGTTCCATGCTAGTTTTATGACAATACTCACATGTTTTATATACACTTTATATCATTTTGATGCATTTTCCGGCACTAACCTATTAACATGATGCCGAAGTGCCTGTTTTCTGCTGTTTTTGGTTTCAAAAATCTTACACAGGAAATATTCTCGGAATTGGACGAAACAAAAGCCCACGGTCTTATTTTCCACGGAGCTTTCCAGAACACCGAAGGAGAGACGGAGAGGGGCCAAGGTGGCCCCACACCCTAGGGCGGCGCGGCTAGGAGGAGGGGCGCGCCGGCCTGTGGGGTGGGCCCCTCGGGCGCCCTCCGACTCTGCCCCTTCGCCTATTTATTCTCTTCGTCGCGAAAATCCTAGTACCGAGAGCCACGATACAAGAAAACATACTGTGACGCCGTCGCCGCCAATCCCATCTCGGGGGATTCAGGAGATCGCCTCCGGCACCCTGCCGGAGAGGGGAATCATCACCGGAGGACTCTACATCATCATGCCCGCCTCCGGATTGATGCGTGAGTAGTTCATCCTTGGACTATGGGTCCATAGCATTAGCTAGATGGTTGTCTTCTCCTCTTGTGCTATCATGTTTAGATCTTGTGAGCTGCCTAACATGATCAAGATCGTCTATTTGTAATGCTACATGTTGTGTTTGTTGGGATCCGACGAATATGGAATACTATGTCAAGTTGATTACTGATCTATCATATATGTGTTGTTTACGATCTTGCATGCTCTCCGTTGCTAGTAGAGGCTCTGGCCAAGTTGATACTTGTAACTCCAAGAGGGAGTATTTATGCTCGATAATGGGTTCATGCCTCCATTGAATCTGGGACAGTGACAGAAAGTTCTAAGGTTATGGATGTGTTGTTGCCGCTAGGGATAAAACATCAATGCTTTGTCTAAGGATATTTGTGTTGATTACATTACGCACCATAGTTAATGCAATTGTCTGTTGTTTGCAACTTAATACTGGAAGGGGTGCGGATGCTAACCCGAAGGTGGACTTTTTAGGCATAGATGCATGCTCGGATAGTGGTCTATGTTCTTTGTCGTAATGCCCTAAGTAAATCTCATAGTAGTCATCATGATATGTATGTGCATTATTATGCCCTCTCTATTTGTCAATTGCCCAACTGTAATTTGTTCACCCAACATGCTATTTATCTTATTGGAGAGACACCACTAGTGAACTGTGGACCCCGGTCCATTCTTTTTACATCTAAAATACAATTTACTGCAATCTCTGTTCTCTGTTGTTCTTCACAAGCAAACATCATTCTCCACACCATACGTTTAATCCTTTGTTTACAACAAGCGGTGAGATTGACAACCTCACTATTAAGTTGGGGCAAAGTATTTTGATTGTGTTGTGCAGGTTCCACGTTGGCGCCGGAATCCCTGGTGTTGCGCCGCACTACACTCCTTCACCAACAACCTTCACGTGGCCTTCATCTCCTACTGGTTCGATAACCTTAGTTTCTTACTGAGGGAAAACTTGCTGTTGTACGCATCACACCTTCCTCTTGGGGTTCCCAACGGACGTGTGCATCACGCGCCATCAAGCTCTTTTTCTGGCGCCGTTGCCGGGGAGATCAAGACACGCTGCAAGGGGAGTCTCTCACATCCAATCTCTTTACTTTGTTTATTGTCTTGCTTTACTTTATTTTATTTTCTGTTTTGTTTGCTTTCTTTATATCAAAAAACACAAAAAAATTAGTTACTTGTTTTACTTTATTTAATTTAGTTCGGTTAGTTTATTTTTATTATTGCTAAAATGAGTAATCCTGAAGTTGAAGTTCGTTCGTTTAAGCAACAAGGGGGAGAGAGTTTTAAAGATGCTTGGTACTCCACTATTATCCTTCTTAGGAACTTTTATGTTGGTATATCTAGCTGGAATAGGTATGTTCTTGATACTCTCGCGGGAGGTAATTTCCTAGGCACTCCTGCTTTAGAAGCTAGTTGCATTATTGAGAGTCTAGTTGGAATACCACCTGTTAATGAAGCTAAAATTGAAATCTCTCTTGAAGAGGTCATGAAAAAGTTGGAGGCCATAGAGAAAAATCTTCGGTGTTGAGACTAAATTGGGAATATTACTTGATAACACTGATAAATTTGATAAATCTCTAGGAGGAATTAATGAAAGAATTGCTGTCTTAGAAACTTGTGCTATCCATGATAATCAAACCCATAGGATTGGTGAACTTGAAGAAGCTATGGGAACCTTGGGTTCAACTTTTTCTTCCCTTAAGTTTAAGGAGAAAGCTTATGTGGGTAAGGAGCAAAAATTCATGTATGTCTCTAAGGTGCCTAAGCCAAAGAATTATTATAAGCCTAAAATTGATAAAGCCCTTAGCACCACTATAGGAAATTTAGATAATGGAGCATCTAAGATACCTAATGTGACAAGTTGTACTTTTAAGGAAAATCATGATGTTGATGATTCATCTCTTGATAATACTTGAGTTACACTTTCTGCGCCTAGCTGAAAGGCGTTAAAGAAAAGCGCTTATGGGAGACAACCCATTATTTTATTTCTGCAATTTTTGTTTTATATTTGTGTCTTGGAAATTGTTACTACTGTAGCAACCTCTCCTTATCTTTACTTTATTGCATTGTTGTGCCAAGTAAAGTCTTTGATAGTAAGGTTGATACTAAACAGATTTCTAGCTGTCACGAATTTGAGTAGAACTCTCTGTAGGAAACTCAGAAAAATCTGCGAAAATTCATGAGTGATCCTCAGATATGTACGCAACTTTCATTCAATTTGAGCTTCTTCATCTGAGCACGTTAAGTGCCTCTAAAAATTCGTCTTTACGGACTGTTCTGTTTTGACAGATTCTGCCTTTTATTTCACATTGCCTCTTTTACTGTGTTGAGTGGATTTCTTTGTTCCATTAACTTTCAGTAGCTTTGGGTAATGTCCAGAAGTGTTAGAAATGATTGTGTCCTCTCTGAACATGTGAATTTTTGATTATGCACTAACCCTCTAATGAGTTTGTTTTGAGTTTGGTGTGGAGGAAGTTTTCAAGGGTCAAGAGAGGAGGATGATATAATACGATCAAGAAGAGTGAAAAGTCTAAGCTTGGGGATGCCCCCGTGGTTCATCCCTGCATATTTCAAGAAGACTCAAGCATCTAAGCTTGGGGATGCCCAAGGCATCCTTTTCTTCATCGACAACTTATCAGGTCACCTCTAGTGAAACTATATTTTTATTCCGTCACATCTTATGTGCTTTACTTGGAGCGTCTGTGTGCTTTTTTTTTGTTTGAATAAACTCGGATCCTAGCATTCCTTGTGTGGGAGAAAGACGCGCTCCGCTGTTTCATGTGAACACTGGTGTTCTTAGCTTTACTATTAATGTTCATGGCGAAGGTTGAAAACCGCTTCGTTCATTGCTATTTGGTTGGAAACAGAAAATGCTCCATGTGGTAATTGGTATATTGTCTTTAATAATTTGATACTTTGCAAAAATTGTTTTGAGCTCTCAAATAGATCATGTTTAACCTCTTGCATCATGTAGTTTAAACCTACTAGTGGAGAACTACCATAGAGCTTGTTGAAATTTGGTTTGCATGATTGGTCTCTCTAAAAGTCTAGATATTTTCTGGTAGAAGTGTTTGAACAACAAGGAGACAGTGTAGAGTCTTATAATGCTTGCAATATGTTCTTACACTACAAGAAAAGTTCTGATAGACAACGTCTCAAAATCGTCCGCTAAGGGGTATTTTTCGTCGCCTATGGGCCTAACCCGACGATATGGGTTCCGTTGTCGAAACTGCGTCAGGCAAAGTCCTACGACGATTTTTTCGGTCCGTCGCGCTTGGGCGCCCTTCCGCCACGGAAAATCGGATCGTTGCAGAAGTGTTTCCGGGAGCCCGTTGACTGCTGACGTCATGCAAACTGACACGTGGCAGACGCCGTTAACGGCGTTAACCGCTGAAACCCCGTGGTAGATGGTAGGCCCACACGAGGCCTGCCACGTCTTAAGCGTGCCGGCCCATTAAGTTTGCGGGCCGGGCCAGCTGACTTAGTTTGACCGGTCAACTATATAGCTGGGCTGGTCCATTAGTTACGTCGGACGGGCCTAACCTCTAAGGTTGACTGGTCAAAACATTAATGGGTCGGCCCACTAAGCATGTGGGCCGAGCCGAATGCACTCGTTTGACCGGTCAACAGGCAAAAGGGCCGGCCCACAAAACATGTGGGACCCACTTTCATGTTATCGGGCCGGCCCATTTACCAAGTGGGGTCCACCTTAAAGCAAGTGGGCCGGCCCAAGAAGTTATTGGGCCGGCCCAATTAGCACGTGGGTCCCACTTTCCCGCTAATTGGGCCGGCCCATTTAGTGCGTGGGGTCCACATTAGATCAAATGGGCCGGCCCACCAAGCCGGTGGGCGGGCCAAAGCACAGTGGATCCCACTTTCCCGTTAATGGGCCAGCCCATTTAGTATGTGGGGTCCACCATATAGCAAGTGGGCCGGCCCAACAAGATAGTGGGCCGGGCCAAAAACACAGGTGGGTCCCACTTTCCAGTTAAAGGGTCGGCCCATTTAGTATGTGGGGTCCACCATATAGCAAGTGGGCCGGCCCAACAAGCTAGTGTGCCGGGCCAAAAGCACAGGTGGGTCCCACTTTCTAGTTAAAGGGCCGGCCCATTTAGTATGTGGGGTCCACCATATAGCAAGTGGGCCGGCCCAACACGCTAGTGGGCCGGCAAAAACGCGAGTGGGTCCCACTTTCCTCTTAAAGGGCCGGCCCATTTAGTATGTGGGGTCCATCATGTAGCAAGTGGGCCGGCCCAACAAGACAATGGGCCGGGCCAAAAGCAAAGTGGGTCCCACTTTCCTGTTAACGGGCCGGCCCAGTAAGCAAGTGAGCCGGCCCAAAATGAAAGTGGGTCCCACACTACTGTTAATGGGCCGGCCCAATCTGTTATAGGGCCCTGGTTGTTTGACTAGTCAACTTGCATTAAATTTCATGAGCCTAAAATCCGATATCAATGATACACACAATTACATACACAAATAAAATAACTAGGAAAATTACAAGGCAATTAATGTGCCCAAATAAAAAAAATTACATAGAATCATTGAGGACTTCTATTAGCATCATCAATAACACGTTGACATTTGGCAATCGCCTTGATTGAATCTTGTGTACTCTTGGTCAACATATCAGCTACGGACCTTAAAGCAGCAATACCATGTCTTTTATAAAGTACAGCCTTGAGATGTTCACTGTTTGATGAAAAGAATGGTCTAGGTTGACGGCTATGAGAGGATGCATCAGAACAAAGATCAGAACTTTTTGTGGGCCTCTCTTCTAATGAAGATTGCTTCATCAGAACTGCATTCTGATAATAATGCAAAAAGAGTTAAACGATGAACTATGCAAACATGTATTAAGCATTGTCGATATGAGATAGTCAAAAGTACTAAGCGCAGACTTACATTATATCGTTGCATAGGCTCACGCCGGAACCTTTTTGCGCTCTATCTTCTACTAAGGACTTCTTCATTACAACTGCATTCTAGTAATATTGCAAACATAGTTACAACAGTGAACTATTCAAACATTTATTATGCAATGTAGATATAAGATAATAACAAGTTGCATAAATAAGACAATGTATGGAACTTGTACTAAGCTGACTTACATCATAATGTTGCACTGTGGTCGCTTTGGCGACTATCTTCTAATGATGACTCGCTTCACTAAAACCGCATTCCGGTAATATTGCAAAAATAGTTACAACAATTAACTATTCAAACATGTATTACGCAATGTAGAGATGAGATAACGAGCATGTAGCAGAACATACCGGCTCGCTGCAGGTCCTTCTCTTGCGTGCACTAGTCGTGGTCGACATGCCTGTCATTTTAGGTTCAGCCACAAGTGAAATGCTAATCCTCCTGCTCCATTGTCCTTAATCTGTGTTTAGATATCACATTTAAGACCAAGTCATCTGGTTTCAAATAACAAAAAACTTGAGCTGCCAAATGAATAAGCCAATATTTACCAGATATCAGATTAAAACCAACTAGATGTTGCTTTGCATGAGATACGAATTTTAGACATTCAGATTTAGAGTAGGGTAATGCCAAGGTTTTCCACATAAAGTAAACTGGCATTAAGAATGACCAAATGTCAGGTTCAAATCACCTTCTCAGTTGCTCCAAGACAAGCATATCAAATAGGAAGAAACATAGTAAAGCATGGATGGCATTGCTATGGCAGGGTTCCAAGTGTTTATCTCTTGCATAAGGAACAATGCATATAGGTTATAGATAATAACGGAAGTAAACTGCCAAAGTTACCAACCAAGAACTCAGATTCCAACCTTCCCTAGCGTCCCCGCTGTAAATGTTGGATATTCTAATAAGTGGTTTGCATGATCAATCCCTAGGAAAAATAACATTGACAAGTTAGTCTACGATAATACAAAGACCAGACATGCACGCAGCAATAACTATACAAGCTGTGCGTGACAGAGCATTCATGGAAAAAAATAGCTATAAGCTAAAGACGAGGTATAAGAGCAAGCAGATTGGAAATGCACATAGCATGATTATAAAAGCGAGTAAAAGAATAGCGGACACGAGAAAACGACTAGCGGCTAGCGGTGAGCTAATGACGTGGTATAAGAACAACCAGATTGGAAATGCCCATAGCATGACTATAAAAGGAATAGCATGCGAGTACAAAAACAGTTGGCAGCAAATGAATGGGCCCCCTATAAATATGTGGATGCACACAGGTGTCAGTAGAATGAACAGGATGGTAGCGACCGGATAATGCTTTGGTACTGTACAATATTTAAACGAACTTCATGCGAAGTAACACATCAAGAAATTTAATGGCATATGAGATCTGCAAATAACTACACAAAACATGGCTAAAGAAACACCGCGATCTAACGGGCCAGCGTACTAACCAAGCTGCGGCGGGGTGGACAGGGCCGGCAACTTGCATTCCAGCGGCGGCGAACGCGGGAGACGATGAGTCGACCCTGTTTCAGTAGAAGCGGGCGTTAGTGAAGCAGATCTGGTTGGCTGGCAAGGGATTCGGTGAAGTTGATACGGCCGGCTGCGCCGAGGTAGTCGGTGGAATAGATCGGCTTCTGTGGAGGGGGGGGCGCGGTGAAGTAGACACGGTTCCGTTGGAGAGGATCCGGTGCGTCAACAGGAAAGGCGTTGATTGCTACGTTGTGGATGAGGTCGGCGGTGAAGCAGATCCGTCGGTGGCGAGGTCGGCGGTGAAGCAGATCCGTCGGTGGCGAGGTCGGCGGTGAAGCAGATCCGTCGGTGGCGAGGGCGGCGGGGTAGTGGATCAGGTGGGTGGACAGCCAACACGATCAAGGCTACGCTGTGGAGGAGTATGCCGGCGGCGAAGCAGATCTAGTACTGTAGAGAGTCAAAGCTTTGGCGTGTGAGAGTATTTTTGAGCTAATGGGGCGAATGGTTGGTGGGTGGGTGGGCCTGTGGGGAGGGTTCGGGATCTAGGCAAGATATTTCATTGTTACCGAATGAGCCCTCCATGGTCGGTGGGTTGTAGCTTCCGGACCGGGGTTAAAAGGGTAAAACTGGTCACGGGATTTTCGAATGGATGCGGCGGGATGATTTGGCGCGCGGCCGAGATTTTCGGTTTCAAGCTACGAGCAGAACGACAAAAATAATGTTCTTCCCCAGGGAGCTCTCATTTCTTCCTCTTCTCTTTCTCTCTCGAGTCTCTCCCACTCCCCCGGCTCCTCTCCCCCTTCTCTCCGGCAGCCTCGCCGGCCGGAGACGAGGCCGACTTCTCTCTGTATATCGTACACCCTCCGAACTAAATTAATTGATTCAACTTTCCTTAGACGTGTATGTATCTCGAGTAAAAACATGTGTGGATACATCCATATTTAGATAAGCAAAGTTGAGTCAGTTAATTTGGATCCGAGGGAGTTCATGTTGCTGTAAGCTTAGATCCAGTGTTTCCCATGAGCAGAATGGCGCAATGGAGTCGGGGATCTCGTCATCGGCTTTAGATCTGGCCTCCGGTGAATCTGGTGGATCTTGCCGGCCAAACCCCGATCTGGTGCCATCAAGGTGGTGGCGCTAACGGTGAGGCTTGCTTTGGTCAGTGCTTCAGATCTGGTCAATGGGGAAGTCAAGCTGCTAACGTTCACAAGCTCGGGGCATACGACGGCATCATCCGTCTTGCCCGTGAACATCTTGGCCTTTCAGCGGCCCTTCTCGGAGCCAATGTGCCGTTGCTCGAGGCCCTTCTTCTCCTTCGTCCCGGCGACTACCGGCGACACCGTCCCAAGTGGTGCGTCCCCGGCGACGGAGTTGCTTGGAAAGGATGCGGAGCGAGATTCGATGTGCGGTCCGAAGGACTCGATTGATTTTCTTCTATATGTTTTGGGGTCCTTTTTGTAAAGTTGCAGGTCCTATTAGTTATTGTCTAGTTCTCTTGGGCCTCTATGTAATTTTTTGGACTAGTTTCCATTTGCACCGATAAACTTGAATTTTGACAAGTTCACAGGAAAAAAATTCCTTTGCACATATGGCCTATCATGTATGAACATTCTTGAGTTTTAAACTATATGTAATGGCCAGCACTTGCGCAAGGGGCTCGTCTAGTGCGCACTAGTTTCCATTAGCACCGATAAATTTGAATCTTGACAAGTTCTTGGAAGAAAAAATTGATTCACATATAGCCTATCATGTATGAACATTATTTGGATTCAAACTATACATAGATGGCCAACACGTGTAAGAGGGGGTCCTCTAATGTGCACTAGTTTCCATTAGCACCGATAAATTTGAATCTTTACAAGTTCTCGAAAAAAAATTGCTTCACACATATGCCCTATCATGTATGAACATTATTGGGATTCATATTATATATAGATGGCCAACACTTGTGCAAGGGGTCCTCTAATTCTTGGGGATTTCAATCTATCTATCTCTCTCGATCTATCGTTGGTGGCCGAACAACACACATATGCATGCACTTTATGCGCAAAGGCGCGGGTGCCTCTAATAATTCATGTGTGTGCGTATATTTGAACATATTCTTGGGGATTTCAATCTCTATCTCTCGATCTATATATCGTTGGTGGACAAGAAACACACTTATATATATACGCATGCACTTTATGTGCAAAGGCGCGGGTGCCTCTAATAATGTGTGTGTGCACTCGATCGATGATCCCTAAACCTTAAACCCTAAAACCCTAATCCCTAATTATACCCTAAACATACACCCTAAACACCCTAAACACTAAACCCTAGACCCTAAACCCTAAACACTACTCCATATACACTAGACCCTAAACCCTAAACCCCAACCCTTGACCACCGAACCCTAAACCCTAAACCATAAACCCTAAATATATTTCAATCTCTCTCTAGATCTATATATCTTTGGTGGCCAAGAAACTTACTTATATATATACGCATGCACTTTATGCGCAAAGGCGTGGGTGCCTCTAATAATTAATGTGTGTGTGCACTCGATCGATGATCCCTAAACCTTAAACCCTAAAACCCTAATCCCTAATTATACCCTAACCGTACACCCTAAACACTAAACCCTAAACCCTAGACCCTAAACCCTAAACCCTAAACACTAAACCCTAAACCTTAACCCTAGACCCTAAACCCTAAACACGTACTAAACCCTAAACCCTAAACCCTAGACCCTAAACCCTAATTAACCCTAACCCTAACCCTAAAACCCTAGCTAGCTAACCCTAAAACCTAACCCTAATTAAACACTACATATATATATAGGCCAACGACACTTAATTGCGCATCAAGCAGGCGACCAAATAATTAGCGTTGATAAATTAATTAATTTGAATCTTGACAAGTTCTCTCGAATGAAAACACATTTGATTAAGTTGCCTCATAATATATATACAATTAGTGTGCATGCGCGCATGGCATACCATGGACATATCATTCGTGCATATATATATCTCAATATATATCTGAACATATTCTTGGGGATATATATATATATATATATATATATATATATATTTCAATCTCTCTCTCGATCTATATATATCGTTGGTGGCCAAGAAACACACTTATTATATATATACGCATGCACTTTATGCGCAAAGGCGCGGGTGCCTCTAATAATGTGTCTGTGCACTAGCTCGATCGATGATCCCTAAACCTTAAACCCTAAAACCCTAATCCATGATCCCTAATTATACCTTAAACGTACACCCTAAACACCCTAAACACTAAACCCTAAACCCTAGACCCTAAACCCTAAACCCCAAACCCCAAACCCTAAACCCTAAACCCTAAACCCTAATTAATTAACCTTAACCCTAACCCTACCTCTAAAACCCTAGCTAGCTAATCCTAAATCCTAAACCCTAATTAAACCCTACATATATATATATAGGCCAACGACACTAAATTGCGCATCAAGCAAGCGACCAACTAATTAGCGCTGCTAAATTAATTAACTTGAATCTTGACAAGTTCTCTCGAATGAAAACACATTTGATTAAGTTGCCTCATAATATATATACAATTAGTGTGCATGCGCGCATGGCATACCTATTGCGGTCAGAAACCCACCGGCGAGCAGCGACGGGCAACACAGTAGAGCCGGGAGGCTCCCAGGACTGCGGCTGGCCCTGGTCCCTCGAGCGACGGCCCTCAAAGACTCGGCACGCACGTCCGATGCTCGGTGCAGGGCGTGCCACCTGACCTATACCTGGTCGGGAAGGTGATGGATTTGCCTCGCTCAGTTTCCTGCATGGCATACACGTAAACATTAAATACGAGCCTCGATCGGCTCTCGGGTTGTCTCGTGAATCGGCTCAAGGAGCCGATTCACCCATGATTCGTACGAGGTGTACGATCACATGGTGGTCCTGCTTGATCAAAATAAAGCTAAAACGACCTACGACGATTTAGGGTTTTCACCACATAATCGGAACATCCTACGCGTGATTGAGCCTGGCGGCCACGCACGGTGGTCATAAACCGACCCTAGACAAGGCCTAAAAACCAACATGAAGTTGTCCCCGGAACATCTTGTCTAGGGCTAGCAAACTACACCCTACGTGCCACTCGGATCCTTCAACCCGTTTGTAAGGCCTAACTATGCAGATATTAAACTAATCCTTGAAGAACAAGGAGCAATCATAACGGATCGGATCTACTAAATAATGATCAAGCGAGGTGCCGCCCTTACACCTAAGATAGGTGTAAGGGCGGCTAGACGTCTAAGGGTTGCACGGACGAAAGCATATGATACGATGAAACAATGCTAACCCTAACACATCTATGATAACTACGTTGCTCGCCATCAACAAGGCTTCAGCACGAGCAACGCATGAACAGCGAATAAACGTGTATGCGATCTAGGCAGCATGATGCTTACCCGGAAGAAACCCTCGAAACAAGGGAGTTGGCGATGCGCCTAGATTGATTTGTGGTGAACGTGATTGTTGTCTTTCTCAAAAACCCTAGATACATATTTATAGTCCGTAGACTTTCTAACGTGGGAATAATCCCAACCGTGCACGAGCCAAACTCTATCTAACCGACACGTATCCTACTATATTTACAGATACACGGGCAAACTAGCCCAAACTTTGTATACAAGGCCGATTCATGTATATCTTCCATGTATCTTCTTCAAGCACATCTTAATCGCGGCCCACCTCTGATCCGGTCAAATTCTGGTGATAACACATGCCCCCCTGGTTTTGGAAATGACAATTCCAAAATCACTCTGTTTTTTTCTTCGTCGGGTCATGTCGTGGCAGAGCAGAACCGTCGCAGTATCCATCATCATGATGCCTTGCCTCCTCAACTTCTCCGCGTGACCTGGCAATTTTTTTTCTTTGGGCACCACTTCCTCGGAAACTGCTGTGGCATTGAATCTCCACTATATCCCTTTATTTTAACCGCATCCTGACAGTTCACTTCTTCATCCCCTTCGCATTAGCACTCCAAAAGCCCTCCTCTCGCCACCATGTCTTCTTCCTCCTCCGCCTCGTCGGGTCTTTACACCCGATCCTCCTCCTCCCGCGAGCCGACGCCGGAGTGGGACCCGGAGGAGGCCCACGAGGCCCACATTCGCCGCGCCATAGACGACGGGGACGAGTCCAGTCACGACTTCTCCGTCTGGTCTGAGGATGACAAGTCCTCGACCGACGGGGAAAGCGACCTGCGCTTCCTTGCCGACGGGGAAACGGAGGAGGAGAGCGATGACGATCGCTTCTCCTGGGACGACTTCACCTCCTCCGCGGAGGAGGAGGAGGAGGAGGAGGACGACGACACCTCCTCCGATGAACCGCCGGCCAAGCGCTTCTGCCCCTGGCCGGGGAACCTCAGCGACTTCGACAGCGACGACGACGACGCTGACGAGGAAGACGAGGACAACGAGGGCCCTGCCGGCGGCCGCGGCAGCAGCGACGACGAGTCCGCCGGGAGTAGCACCGACAGCGGCGACGACGAGGGCAGCGACGGCCCATAGATAGGACCCTTAGCATAGGATCAGTAGTAGTAGATGGGGCAATGTATCCCCTGGTACTTCCTTTTGAGAGCAATCAGCTCTTTATGTAAGGAATCCCATTATCAATGAAGAATTTCCTTCAATTTGATTTTGCCGATTTCCTTTATGCTAATTTAGCCGATTTCCCCTCATACTGACTTTGCCGATTGTCAACTTAGCCAATGCTCAATGAGCCGATGGCAACGCATCGGTCCCTCACAATCTATCCTTCATCTCTTCGACTAAGGAGCGATTGTCAACTTGGTCAATGCTCAATGAACCGATGTCAACGCATCGGTCCCTCACAATCTATCCTTCATCTCTTCGACTGATGACTTTGAGATCTGGTGGATAATGTGGAAGACCCATGCCTTCAAGAGAGCCCTAGGACCGTTGCTGAAACGACTTGACGCTGAAGCTGATACTTCTGCAGAACAGGTGCCACTTGCTCGCAAATCTCCTCAGTGATGCTTTATAACCCTGCTCTGTTTCTTTGCAGCAACCAGATGGCCCAGAGCCTGTCAATGATGATGGATCCCCCTTTAAATTCCTCCCACCAGCTCCAGTGATCCTCTTCGCAAGAACTCACCACCTTTGAAGAAGGTTATGATGCAGGGTCAGCCGATGACACCCCAATCGGCTTCTAAAAACAGAGCATCTACCAGGTCAGCTGCCCCCGAGCCTCAGTCAAGGCGAGAACAGCGGTGAGGACACACAGTTCAGACAAATGGACCCGAGCTCGAGCAAATCTGAGAAAACCACCACGCAGAGCCAGCCAGACTTGCCACCATCGGCCTGCAAGAAAAGGTCAGCCACTCTGGTCCTAGCCATTCCTACGAGTGTAGCTGAGAAGGTGGCCAACTTGTCCAAGCCGACAGTAGATACACCAGAGCCGATCACCTTTCTTCCGTTGAAAGCCGATATTGCAGACGAAACACCAACGACTTAATGAGCAAAAGGCTGCCTTGTACGCCAAAACTGACACCTCTGACAGCACTGCTGAACTGGCGACCTTGCGCAAAGGGTTGGAGGTCCTCGAAGAGAAGGTTCGGGCAACAAAATCAGCTCATTGAAGCCGAGGAAGCTCTCATTGTTCACTCCTCGAGGAAGCGAAGGCCTCGAAGCTGAGCCGAAGACCGACTTGGTCGAAATCCGCGTCTTGAACACGCAGCGGTAGTTCTCGTGTAATTTGTACTAGAGTCGATGTCCGTGCATCGGCTTTGTTTCTTAGTTCTAAAGTCGATGTCCGTGCATCGGTTGTACATCATGAAAATAAATTATCGGCCGATTTTTCTATCGGCCCTCAATATTTCACTTGCACATGTATCGCACATGTTCATCCGATTAGGTGCCCCCGAGCCGAATCCGCCGTGTAACTGCGGATATCGGCTCTGTAGTTAGCCAAGGCACTGTATTTGAACGTCGGCTCCGTTAGGACCAATGTTGACTTCTTCCAGCTCATCAGCCGACGTAAACCCGTTGCCTGTTAGATCGACGTTGAACACAGGCAGAACGTATGGTGAGGATAATTTTGGCCGATTGCTGGAATCGGCCTCCATGTTGATTGAATCGCTCAATGCAGGTTTTGCAATGTTCGTCCATAGATCTTTGGGGCAGATCACAAGGATCGGCGTCGCCACGTTCGTCCATAGATTTATTCTTGCTATACGGTCAGGCCGGTAGATAAGACCAGCCTAACCCCGTCCTTCGTCACATCGATGCGCTCGCAGTCGTCCAAATTGATGCCTGAGAGTGGCTCTTGGCCTGTCGTCTCCCAAACGTTCATGCCAGCCGTTGAAATCTCGGCTGAGTCATCTGCGTGGACGACCTCTACTTCATCTCCATCCCATTGTATTAAGCATTGGTGCATCGTGGATGGAATGCAACGATTGGCGTGGATCCAATCTCTCCCTAGCGAGGACAGCATAGGTGCTCTTGCTATCGACAATAAAGAACGTCGTAGGGATGGTTTTCCTTCCTACGGTCAGATGCACGTTCAGAACACGTTGTGCGTCAGATGCTTGGCCGTTGAAATCGCTCAGTGTAACGTTGGTCTTGATCAGATCCGAGCTAGAGCGTCCCAACCGACGTAGCATGGAGTATGGCATGATGTTGACTGCCGCTCCGGTGTCCACCAACATCTTGTTGACAGGCTGCCCATTGATATAACCTCGCAAGTACAGGGCCTTCAGGTGTCTGTAGCTTCTTTCTCGTGGCTTCTCAAAGATAATTGGCCGTGGGCCGCGAGTCAAGTTGTGCCACGGGTGCTTCGTCTAATCCTGGAGCACTAAACTCCGTCGGAAGGATGAACACCATGTTTGTGCCGGCCGATGTCTCATCATCGGCTTTCTTTTGTCCGGGGCGCCACTCTTTCTTTTGTGGCCGACCTTCTTCGTCCGGAGTTCGCTGAATTTTCGCGGCCAGATCGGGCCACGCCTTCCTTAACGTGTGCGGGTATAACCTTTCGGCTTCCTCCAAACCACGTAGTCGCTGAACCCTACGCTTTTGGGAACGGCTGAGTCCATCGGGGCACCACCTTGGCCGGTGGTACTTATCTTCTTCTTCTTCATCATCGTCTTCTAATTCCTCGAGATCTTCCACCCGAGAGGACTCGGCGTGCTTGTTCCGAGGCGGGAGAGGCCCTAGACGTTTGAACACGGACACGTTAGCTGCATCCTTCTTCTTCTGTCTACATTCTGGGCAGTTGCCGATTGTAGGCAATCGGCTCATTCCTGAATCCCAGCGAGTGTCTGAAGAAGGGACAGTCCCAGTGCCTATCCACGTCGTCTTGCCCTCTCGACTTTTCCTTGGCGTGGCGCTCATATCTCTCCTCGTCGCGATCATGCCGACGATGTCTCCTGGCGTCCCTAGCCAGACGATCTCTTTCATCATCGTTGTCGTATCGTCGGCGTTGGTCGTATTGACTCACGTATTTGTTGAGGAGGTGATCAGAGAGAGGTCGCTGATATCTCACATTCTTCACTTCTCCCTCTGTGATGTAGCGCTTGCCATCGTGACGGAGCCGATCGCGTGGAACGGCTTCCTCTTTGTCGTTGTCATGAGAGCAGCTGCCCTCGTCTCTATCCTTGCCGGAGTGGTGCCCGGGTCCTACCATGTTGATGTCGAACGAGAAACCTGGCCGACACCTCCCAGAGTAAGTGCACTCCACCATGTTAACGGCGGGGAAGGGGTGTGTGTCGACTTTCATGGCGTACTGGCTGAAAATTAGACGCCCTTGTTCTATCGCCATTTGGACCTGCTGCCGCCACACCCTGCGGTCGTTGGTGGCATGGGTGAACGTGTTATGCCACTTGCGGTATGGCTTTCCGTTCAGCTCTCGAGCCGTGGGGATCTTGTGGCCTTCGGGTACCTTTAGCTGCTTCTCCTTAAGTAAGAGGTCGAAAATCTGCTCAGCCTTGGTTACGTCGAAGTCAAACCCTCTTGGAGGCCCTTGTGGCTTAACCCACTTGCGGGACACGGGGCTTGCCCCGAGTCCATTCAGCCACTCGCTACCTCTTGATCTCCCGCGAGCCTTCATCTTCATCTGCCTCAACCGGGACCACCGCACGCTTGAATTTATCCTGGTATACCTCCGGGTGGCGCTGTTCATATAATGACGGCTTACGCACCATGTGCGCCGGTGAAGGGTAGTCCGCTTGGGAGGCCACATCCTTGATTGGTGATGCGAGACCCACCACCGCCAACTCGATTGCTTCTTTTTCGGTCACACGAGCCGAATAACATCGGTTCCTAACGGTCCTGAAGCGTTGGATGTATTCTGACACCGTTTCTCCGCGCTTCTGTCGTACTTGTGCTAGATCGGCAATGCCAGCCTCGGAAGCCTCTGAGTGATACTGCATGTGGAACTGCTCCTCCAACTGCTTCCAAGTCCGGATTGAGTCTGGTGGCAGCGATGTGTACCACCCGAAAGCCGATCCTGTGAGGGACTGTGCGAAGAACCTCACACGCAGCTCATCTGATGCTGAGATCGTGCCCAGTTGTGCCAAATATCGGCTCACATGCTCGATGGAGCTGGAACCATCTGATCCACTAAACTTGGAGAATTCAGGGAGCCGATATTTGGGTGGTAGCGGGATCAACTCGTACTCGTTGGGGTACGGCTTGGAATAGCCGATTGCCCTCCTTTTCGGCACCGTGCCGAACTTGTCTCTCAAGATTGTACTGATATGATCCGCGGTGCTGGCTGCAGGAGTCGAACTCTGAAGATTCGCCGGAGTGGCATACTTAGCCAACCATGCTTGCTTTTCAAGCTCTGAGCCAACTGCAGGAGTTGAGCTCTGGAGGTTTGTCGGAGTGGCATACTTAGCTAGCCACGTCTGCTTCTCAAGATCTGTTCCCGAAGTTCCTCCTGCTGTTCCGGAAGTCCCTCGTTGTTGCGGTCCGGTTCGTGAGTGCCCGATTCATTGCAGTCCGGCACGTATGTGCACGTGTATCCGCGAGGGATCTCCTTAGGCGCCTCATGCAAGAACTGCTAGTCACTAGGGTCACCACCGATCTTGTAGACGACGTATGCCGGTGAACTCGGCACTTACGGCGCTGCCAACGCAAATGGCAGCGGTGGACGGAGCTGGAGTGACATTTCTCCTTGGTGAGTCCCTAGAGCTGGTCCTGACG
The DNA here is from genome assembly GCF_022539505.1 of Lolium rigidum. Lineage (NCBI taxonomy): Eukaryota > Viridiplantae > Streptophyta > Magnoliopsida > Poales > Poaceae > Lolium > Lolium rigidum. The sequence continues at coordinate 163,900,228 of NC_061513.1, read as the reverse complement.
GAGAGTACTGATGCCTCATGATTTCCTGGATCACGCGAAGAGCGACACGCTCCAAAGTGTTCACCAGGCTCTCAGAATGGCGGTGCAGTGAATGAGCTACCATGAAGTTAATCTCCTGACGCAGAGACACGGTGCGTTCTTTCGACGGGGCGGACAGGTCCACTCCATCGAGCGCACCTTCGGGTGAGAACCCTTTCCACCCGATGCCGTGTGAGCGGGTTCTCGTGAAAAGAGCCGATGAGATTGGCTTCGAGGATCGCTTTGACCTCGTCATTCTTCTTCTTGAGCTCCTCGGTCGGATCCTCGTACGTGATCGGAGTGCCTTCCGCCATCTCGGATGTAGATGGCGATGCGGTTGATGTCGAAGATCGTCCCACCGGGCGTGCCGAGAATGTGTTGCGGTCGAAACCCACCGGCGAGCAGCGACGGGCAACACGGTAGAGCCGGGAGGCTCCCGGGACTGCGGGCGGCCTTGGTCCCTCCGAGCGACGGCCCGCAAAGACTCGGCACGCACGTCCGATGCTGGTGCAAGGGCGTGCCACCTGACCTATACCTTGTCAGGAAGGTGTTGGATTGTGCCTCGCTTAGTTTCCTGCATGGCATACACGTAAACATTAAATACGAGCCTCGATCGGCTCTCAGGTTATCCTGTGAATTGGCTCAAGGAGCCGATCCACCCATGATGCGTACGAGGTGTACGATCAGATGGTGGTCCTGCTTGATCAATATAAAGCTAAAACGACCTACTACGATTTAGGGTTTTCACCACATAATCGGAACATCCTACCCGTGATTGAGCCTGGCGGCCACGCACGGTGATCGTAAGCCGACCCTAGACAAGGCCTAAAAACCAACACGAAGTTGATCCCGGAACATCTTGTCTAGGGCTAGCTAACTACACCCTACGCGCCACTTGGATCCTTCAACCCGTTTGTAAGGCCTAACTATGCAGATATTAAACTAATCCTTGAAGGACAAGGAGCAATCATAACGGATCGGATCTACTAAATAATGATCAAGCGAGGTGCCGCCCTTACACCTAAGATAGGTGTAAGGGCGGCTAGATGTCTAAGGGTTGCACGGACGACAGCATATGATACGATGAAACAATGCTAACCCTAACACATCTATGATAACTACGTTGCTCGCCATCAACAAGGCTTCACACGAGCAACGCATGAACGACGAATAAACGTGTACGCCTAGATCGCAAGATGCGATCTAGGCAACATGATGCTTACCCGGAAGAAACCCTCGAGACAAGGGAGTTGGCGATGCGCCTAGATTGGTTTGTGGTGAACGTGATTGTTGTTTATTTCATAAACCCTAGATACATATTTATAGTCCGTAGACTTTCTAACGTGGGAATAATCCCAACCGGGCACAAGCCAAATTCTATCTAACCGACACGTATCCTACTATATTACAGATACACGGGCAAATTAGCCCAAACTTTGCATATAAGGCCGATTCATGTATTCCTTCCATGTATATTCTTCAAGCCCATCTTCAATCGCGGCCCACCTCTGATCCGGTCAAATTCTGGTGATAACAATATGTTACCCCTCCCCTTTATGTAGCCCCCTTGTCTCTCCCGATCGAGTGCCGACAGCCGACGGATGCAAGCCGCTAGCTCGATCCCCTCCTTTCGCCTCCACCGTCCAGGCATCCAGCTTGGAGGGGCAAGCTGCTTCTAGACCAAGCGGATTAGGTAGTACTAGTAATGCTCTTTCCTTTCTCGAGATCGGTTCTTTTTTCCTCACCTCGATATCTTGCGCATCTATTTCCTATTCTGGGCGAAGGGGTGTCTTTCTGGTCACCCTCGCGCTGGGAGTGATTGATGGGGATGGGGAGCGGGGGCTACCTTTGCTTGGATTGGGGTGTTCTTCCTTTATTTGTCGACATTTGCAACCTTTGTAGTTTCTGCTGATCCTCAATGTATCTTTTGTCAGCTTGTACAGGAAAGGAAATATCTCGGTGGTGGTGGGGGGGGGGGGGCAATGGAGCGTAAGGCCACCATGCATGTGGGCAGTTGGCTGAGCCTGAGTTGCGTCCCCAGCCCCGCAAAGCAGGTACTCCGTTTGCTTATCCACTATATCTGTCTGCATCCTCAATCTGTTCCTGTTCTGGAAGATGCTTAAAGTAGCACATGTCTTCAGCTGTTTCTTTACTATTAAATGTGAGTTGGTCGTTTGACACTCAACGCACTTTGATGGTCGTCATTAAAACAATCCGAACCATACAATCTAATATCTGTGTCTCCGGTACGTCCAATCTAATTACCGCGAGTATGCATAGTCCGCCCACCATAATTACCGCACTACTTTCCCACTTTGTCTGCCTTCCCCAATCCCCGCGTTAATTTCTCTCTTCGCTTGCCAAATAAATTCTTTACTTACCAAACCAAACATTTTTCTTTGCTTTGTCATCCCCAACCCTTGCGATGCGATGGAGAAAACATGCGCTAGGTTAGCTCGCCGCTTTCCTGGTGCGCAACCATGATTGCGCCGACCGTGGTGTAGGGCGAAGTGGGACACTGGATTGGCCTTGAGCCGGCGTTGGATGATCGTGGAGAGCGCAATGTCCCCTGACATACACCTGGGCAAAGTTCGGGCCGGGCCGGGCTTAAAAAAGCCCGCGGGTAAAAAGTTAGGCCCGAGCCCGGCTCGGCCCGACCGTCGGGCCTGTAATTTAAGCCCGAACCCGGCCCGAACTATCAAAAAGCCCGGCCTGGCCCGAGAAGCCCGGCCCGACCAGGCTACAATGTACGAAAATGCAGGCCCGAGCCCGGCCCGGCCCGACGTTCGGGCTCAGTTTTCAGGCCCGAGCCCAGCCCGAAGTGCAAGCCCGACCCGGCCCGGCCCGGGATTTTCGGGCCGGGTCGTCCGGGCCGGGCTGCCCATGCCCAGATGTACCCTGACAGCACGACGGCGAGAGGATGGCGTCGAGGATTTCCGACTCGTAGGTGAGCTGGCCGCAGGAAGGGCCAGGAGGCGCAGGTTCATAGGGTCGCGTTTCTAATTTGTTTCTCTTTACCTGTATCATTCGCACGCACGGAGGACGAGCCGCATGAAGCTGTCGTGCAGCCACGCACCCGTCCTGTCCACGCACGCCGCTGCCCTGCAAAATGTGGACAACACGTCTACCCTGTTGGCCAGCGGCTAGGATGAAGCTGCCGCCTTGTCCAACGGGAAAGCCCTGTAGTCGAGGACGCCAACATCCTCGCCGTCCTGCTTGCCGCGGCGTTGCACGCCCGCTGCCGGATCCCTTCACTCCGCCGCTGCAGCTCTCCACGCCCGTTGCTGGATCCCTGCTGCACGCCGCCGCCGTTGCGCACCCACCCGTCCCCTGCACCTCCAAGGCTTCAAGCTCCTTGATGGCAGGCTCCACCAAGGTTTTGTTCATCTCCTATTGATCAGGTTTTCGTTCACGCTTTAGGTTTCCTTTGGTGATTTAGGAGACAGACCAAACCTTGTCTGATGACGACATACACATGTGAATTGCAGTTAAACTTTCAATGGTATCCACGTTCCGGTTGATTACTTCTGCAGGCGAGGCTTGGTATTCAGGTAATTAGGTGAGCTCTCTTCCAGAGTTACGACTATTTGATTTATATATTTGTAATCGTGCCAGTGCCAATAAAAATAAATAGATTTAGACCATAGAGCCTACCATAGCATCGTCATAATTACACTACACAGAACTAACTACTGTAATAAACCTGAGGAGCGTTAAGAAGCTGAAAGTTGAACTACACTCTTTTTTTTCGAGAGCACGCGCAAAGCGTGCCTTATCTTTATAGAAGGAGAAAGCATAACATCATACAAGAACAGCACCAAGGTGCTGGGAACACACACACGCCACCCGCCCTCCACCTAGGCCTACTCTCTCGCTATATCTAGTCTCCCTCCTCTCCTGGCCCTCTCCCATAGGTGGAAATCCTCCCTAATCTGGGTGACCATTTGGTCCACCGTTTTCTGCTCCCTGTCATTGCCAAAAGCCCTCGCATTTCGCTGTTTCCATATCATCCATGCCGTGCCGATGACCATGGAATCAAAACGCTTCCTATCGAACCTCCTTACCCGCTTGCGGGCCTCCGTCCACCATCTCTCGCGGGTTCCCGTGGACCCCGGGTCCGCCATCCTTAGCCCCGCATCGTGTAGCACCCTGCACCATACCTGTCTCGCATAGGGGCATAGAACTAGAATGTGGTCGACATTGTCCTCATCTTGCAGGCATGTGTAACATGCGTTTGGGTGCTCTTGCAGTCCATGTCTCGCCCGTCTGTCCGATGTCCACAAGCGGTATCTCAAGGCCAGCCATGCAAAGATCTTGCATTTCATGGGCGAAAAGGATCCCCAAACCGGTCTACTCATGCTCCATCTCACACTACCTTCGCATAGCATCTCATACGTGCATTTTGCCGAGTATGCTCCTGACTCCGCACCTTTCCAAAGAATACGGTCTGGTGTCGAGGCATCTCTCTCGACGTTCTCCACCGCCTCCCACAGGACTAGGCATTGCCTCCAGAGCTCCTCCGTCATCTCTCCTGGTATGTCATCAATCCAAACATCCCCCTCCAGGGCCTCCGCCACCATACGGGTGTTCTTCCGCCTAGTGGTTACAATGGCGAAGACCTCCGGTGCCAGTTCCTCCGAAGTGTAACCACCTATCCATCTATCCCTCCAGAAGTAGGTCAGTCGTCCATCCCCTACCAAAAAGCGCGCAAGACTCTGGAACGCTCCCTCCACCAGCGGGTCATTCAACCCGGGTAGGCCTTGCCAAGGCCTCGCAGGGTCTGTGCGTCTGAGCCACAACCATATCAGCCTCAAGGCGAGGCCTTGCAACCTCAAGTCTTTCACCCCCAGGCCACCAAACTCCTTAGGTTTGCATATGCTCCTCCAGGCCACTAGACACTGGCCTCCCTGCACCTCATCCTTGCCGGCCCAAAAGAAAGCTCTCATCCACCTGTTTACATCCTCCAGCAGCCAAACTGGAGCCTCAGCAACCACCATTTGGTGGACTGCTCTAGCTGCGACAACTGAATTGATCAGGACTAGTCTCCCTTCTCTCCTGATGAGCCCTCTTTGCCACGCAGGCACGCACTTGATGACCTGGTCCAAGAGCGGCTGCCACTCCGCCTTAGATAAAGGCCTGAGCGCCAGCTGAAGCCCTAGGTACCGGATTGGGAACCTTGCCAGCTCACATCCCAAAATCCGTGTAGCTCTTTCCTCCTCCTCCTGTGTTCCTCGAATCAGTGTGGCCGTCGTCTTCCTAAAGTTTACTCGCAGGCCCGAGGCCTCTCCAAACAGACCAAGCATATGGCTCACCGCCCTCAACTCCCTATACTCCGGTTTGATGAAGATGACAACGTCGTCAGCATACACCGAAATCCTCTGCAAGGGTGAGATGGAAGCTAGATCCCCGAACAGTCCCTCTTCTGCCGCCTTGGTTACCATGGCTGAGAGAGTCTCCATGGCCGCCACGAACAGCATGGGTGACGTGGGGTCACCCTGTCTCAAACCTCGACCGTGGTATATGCGTTCACCAGGAACACCATTCACCATAACCTTAGTGTTTGCCGTGTATAGCAGCAAAGCTATCCATTTTAAAAACCTCTCTCCAAACCCCATTCTCCTCAACACCTCAAACAGGAAGCTCCAAGAGATGGAATCAAAGGCACGGGCTAGGTCTAGCTTTAGAAGCACTCCAGTCTTCCTCCTCATGTTAATCTTCCTGGCCACTTGCCTCACAAGAACGAAAGTGTCATGCAGACTTCGGTGTTTGATGAACGTTGGTTCATGCTCACAATCTCTCCAAGCCTCGGCCGTACCCTATTTGCAATGATTTTGGAGAACAGATTCGCAAAGCTATGTACCAGGCTTATGGGCCTAAAATCCTTGGTCTCCATAGCCTCCGGCTTCTTCGGTATCAAGGTGATTAACGCTCGATTCAGCCGGGCAAAACCTCGACCATCTCCCACACATAACTTCATGAGGCCGGCTAGGATGTCAGATTTTCTGATTGGCCATGCACGCTGGTAGAAGGCGCCGGTAAACCCATCTGGTCCCGGCGCCCTATCTCCAGGCATCTCGCGGATTGTGTTCCAAACCTCCTCCTCCGTGAACATGGAGTCCAACTCACTCAAGTCCGCAACCGGGATGTTTAAGGCCTCCAGGTTTAGGGTATGTTCCCTATTTTGAATGCTCCCAATGAGCCTGTCATACGCCTCGGTGAACACATCATTCTTCCTCTCCTGAGTTGTCACAATCTCCTCTCCTACTCTCACTGAGGCGATGTAGTTCTTAGTTCTCCTCCCATTTGCCACCGCATGGAACAACTTGGTGTTAGCGTCCCCTTCTCGTAACCATCTGATTCTCGATCTTTGCCTCGCGATTGTGCGTTCAAGAGACGCCAGCCCCAACACCACGTGCTTTAGAGTTCTTCTCAGCCACGCCTCCGCCTGCGTAAGCGTTCTAGACTCTTGTGCGACATCGAACCTTAGAATTAGGGTATTGGCCATAGCGATCTTTAGCTTGATGTTCCCCACTTTCTTTTCTCCCCAAGCCTGGAAGAACTCCGCCGCGTTACGAAACAACGCGTCCAGGCGTCTAAATGGGTCCACGATGTTAGGGTCGCACACCCAAGCCTCTCTCAGGGCCTCCTCAAAACCCTCAAGGTTGAGCCAGAAGGCTTCAAACTTGAACCTTCTCTTTGGCCTAAACGCCGCACTCAGCAAAAGATGTATAGGTGCATGATCAGACACCGAGGAGGAAAGCGCCTGTAAGATGGAATCTGGGTGCATGAGGTCCCAATCCACAAATGCAATCGCCCTGTCGATGCGAGTGAGCGTGGGCACCTCTCTCTCGCTGCTCCAGGTGAACCTCCTCCCATGGAGGTATAGGTCCTTGATCTCATGCTCCTGGACAAAGCCCCTAAATCTCGCCATCATGGTTCTATCGAGGCGATCGTTATTCTTCTCCTCCGCGTACATGATCAAGTTAAAGTCCCCTAGGAGCAGCCACGGCCCCGGACATAGACTCCGCCTCTCCGTAAGCTCACGAAGGAACCTCAACTTGTCCTCATTCGTTTGTGGCCCATATACGGTGGTGATCCACCATCTGTTATTATCCCTAGGGATGACTTCCCCGGTGACCGCAAAATCATCGTAGCTAACTCGCTCTATGTCCAAGATGGACTTGTTCCAGGCAAGGAGGATTCCTCCTCTCGTCTCCACCGCAGGCAAGTACACATAACCATCAAACGACGGCCCTAGGCATTGCATAACAAGAAAGTCATCGATTACATCAAGCCTCGTCTCCTGGAGGCACACCACAGACACTCTAAGACTAGCTATGAACTCACGCACCGCATCTCTTTTCGCTGGATCGTTCAAACCTCGAACATTCCAGCACAATAACTCAAAGGTACAATCCATTAAAAAGAAAGGACTCCAGACTCCAACTACCCCAAGGACTCAGTGCGTAGGCACTGCCCTCATGCAGTGTGCCTCCCTGTGAAAGCTCGTGGGCAGCTCCTTGCCAAAAATGGCCGCGAGGACTCGGATGTGCGCGTCCTGGATCGGTGAGTCAAAGAAATCCTTGAAGCGTCTCAGGTCATCCTCCTTGACAGGGAGGTTCTCCGGGCAGAAGCCTAAGGCCTTAAGCAAGGAGCTCTCCGCAGCCGACGCCATCTTGACTTGCGTGCCGGCCAGCGCAGCAGCTGACCTACGTGTCACTCTCCTCGGAGTGAAAGGCTCTGCATCCGCCCTAAGGCCCTTGGTCCTCTCGAACTCGCTCAGCAGGGGTGGCGCTAGGGTTTTTAGAATGGAAGAGCAAAAACTCTTGATCCTAGCTAGCTCTGAGCACTTCAGCTGATGCTCTTCATCCCCAGGAATCATCCCCTGCTGAAGCTCCTCAACATGGTCAGCAGAAGCCGAACCAGCCCCTGGCCTGTGGCCCTCCTCGGACAGAATGTCAGGTCTCTTCGGGATCATCTGCATTAGGCTATTTGGCCCTGTCCACTCGGTGCTGCAAAGACTTTTCTCCCCCATGCATGGAGACTCCACCAGCTGATCCGTGCACACAGGATCCGCCTGGCGCAGAAAATCCTCCGCAGGCGAAGTGGCCTCAAGGGGGACAACCTGTCGCGCCACGCTAGAGACCGAAACACAGAAAAAGTCTTGTCCGATGCTTGCGCCGCTCTCTCCGTTCCCACCAGCCTCGCCTGGCATGGGATCCGCTGCAGATGCAACTGACCCCGTACTGGACCCCTCTGACCCTGCAGGGACCGTCGGAGACGCCGGCCCCACTGCTCCTTCTGATCCTGTCGGAGACAGGGCGCTCCTGATGGACTTGACCCCTCTGGATCCCTCTGCCTCTCTGTCCTCATGCGGGGGCCCGCCTGGCCCGCACTCATCGTGGTCCGCGCATGGCAGCGAATCCGCCGCGTCCACCCACTCCACCTGGTCCACCACAGGCGCATGTGAACCCAGAACTGCCACGCCGCCCGCTCCCATAGGTCCAGCACCCGCACCCTGGCCCGCGAGCACACTTTTTGCGTGCAACGGCTCCTTTGCATGAAAGCCTCCTTCGTCGGCTAGCTCCAGCGACAGCGCTTTTTCCTTCCCTTTCCCTGTAGCTCCTGTAGGCACTGCGTCGACCGCCGCAACTTTGGCAGTCAAAGGCTGCCGCCGCTGTTGTTGACTGGACGTGCTGGTTTGAACGGTGAGCGGCGCAGGGCTAGCCAGCGTTGGCAGCGCCCAGTTCTTCTCCAGCGCCGGCGCCGCCGCGGGCATGCACACGACGGAGCTGCGCTGAGTCACTCCGCCCGGCCCGCGCCGCTGGTCTGGGACCCCGCGTCGCCATGCCAAGTCTCTGGACACTCTACGGCAGCGTCCGCCTCGGCCCCCATCATCACCTTCACCGCCTCTCTCATCCGTATCTCTCCGGCCATCCTGCCCACGGCCATGGGTGCCCAGAGCGCGGCCCGCTTCCTCCGTCACATCCTCCTCAATCCGAACCATGTGGATCCGCACACGGTATTGAAGGGTGCGAATCTCCCCCTTAGACTGGCCATCCGCGCTCACCACCGCAGCCGTCGTGGGGACTGCCGCGGGTCGCGCGCCTCCGCCAGTCACCGGCTCAGGAACTGCCAGGAGCCTCGCCACCGGGATAGCTTCGAGATCGGACGTCCACACCGAAAGCTTGAACAGGGACATATCACTCCTCGTCTTCGTCTCCGGCGCCACCAGGTCCACCGCGCAGCTTTTCCCGAGCAGGTCCTCGACAACCGCCGTGTCCCAGGCGTGCGGGGGGATCCCTTCCAAGACCAAGGAGACCCTGCTCCTCAAAGGAACCATCTTCGCTTGCGCCTGCCTGTTCCAGGGACGGAACGACAACGGCGCCCCGGCCACCAGCACCGGCGACATCGTCGCCACATGATCTCGCAACTCCCTCGACTCGAAAACCACCAGGAAGTCCTCTGGCGCAGAAGCATGGACCGAAACGGTGCCCTCCGGCACCCCTCGCCACCTCAGCGCCGCCAGCACCTGGTCGCAAGACACAGCAGGCCTCCTCCCACCGACGGTAGCGACCATGGTGTGCTGGAGCCTCTGCTCCAGGTCGCACATGGCTGCCATTCTCCGGACCACGCAGAGGAGTGGCGATCCCTCCGCCTCCTCCAGAGCGGCCTCACGCACGGGCTCCCACACGGGTACCACCGCCAGCGGCGGCCCCTCCTCCATGGGTGGCAACCTCGACATAGGACGCGGCGGGGGCAGGGGAAGTGGCGGTGATTGCGTGTGCGGCGGGGGCGGGGGAAGCGGCGGTGAATGCGTGCGCGGCGGGGGGGGGCGGCAAGGGTGGCGAAGGCGCCCTCCGGCCCCTACCCTCCAGACGAGCCTGACCTCGATGCGCCCCCTCCGGCGATCCTCGGCGGGCGAACTTGGCGAGCGCCAAGCCCCGCAACTCCTCCTCAGACGACGGGCTTCTGGGCCTCTTGCAATCCATGGCGGGATGCCCCTTCTGCCAGCAGCGCATGCAAACCTCAGCGTTTGTGCAGTCCCGCTTGCGGTGCCCCGGCAAGAAACATCGGAAGCAGAGCCCCCTCATCTCCGGCGCCGGCGCGCCCCAGCCGGTGGCGCCGACGTCCTTCCTGGCCTCGATGCGGCGCGACCACTGCTTGCCCCGCGAGGGCTTGGGCAGCTCCCACACGAGGCGGTCCCGCACCGGCGCCCGCCCCTCCTGCAGGTTCGCCTCCCTCATCGCCGGCCGCGGCGCAACACTCCCGCCCGACGACGCCGAGGAGATGCCAAGCCCCGAGACGTGGGCATCCCTCCCCGGCGACGCCGACGAGACCGACTCCGAGCTGCCCTCCGGCACCCAGCGCTGCGAGAAGCCCGGTGGGTGAGAGGCTGAGGAATCCATGGCGGGGGACGCGGCGGTGGCGCGGCGCCCCGGCGGCGGCGGCGTCGACGGCGGCAGAGAGGAAACCTACCTACGCTCCCGCTCTCTCTCCCTCGATTAATCTTGGCTTTTGGAGTCTATCTGAAGGCGCTCTATCATGCTCTACAGATTTCATATCCTGTACTCCGTATCATAAGTTTAATATGCAGGAACCAAGTTGAAATTGACGGTGTACAATAGTTTGATCCTGTAAACTACACTCTACCAATTCTCTAATCACGTTTTGATATTTCAGGCAGCTATTGAGGAAGGTGTTATAGTTCATGGCAGGTGTAGCCTATTGAGATTAACCTTGAAGATTTGCATAATTGAGGAATCATCGCATGGTGTAGAGATAGTAGTACATGAGATTCACATGCCTGAAGCCTGAAGGTTGCATCTTTAGGCAAGTTTTCAATTCTCTCTTTCTTATTTCTCTCATCAATCTAGCCACACAGGACTATACCACCGTCATTTTTACCTTTGTATTTTGGTTTAAACTTTTGAAGTGGTAACACAGTTGTTAGTAGTTGATTGTTTCCGAAAAGAACATATTTGTTGTTCTAAACTTCCCTAGCTTATAGGTTCTTCCTTGTTTATTTTATCGAATTAAAGTAGCTTTGTACACGAATGTTTACTTGATTTCTTATCATTTAATTTTATATTGTAAAAAATAAAGTTCTCTAAATTTAAAAGAGGGTGTCTAGGCGTGGTTAGACGAGACCCTACAAGTGAAGAAGATCCACACATCGGAATTAGTCGAGATATAAGTTGGCAGGTGGAGATGACATGACTTTTTTCTGCTTCATACAATCACCAAGATGTATTTTACACTTTAAATTAGCAAACGGACAAAGTACGACTCAAAATTCGGTGGAAAGAAAAGCACGGTGCTGGTGCTCTTTTTAAAATGTCTAATGTTTACTCGTACAGGTTTGTAATTTCTGATGCTGCTATGATCCATAATACGCTCGTTGTTTATGTACCAAGTATGCTGTTCTACTGATTTATTTCCAAACTTTGTAGATCATTTGCACTTGGCAAGTTGATGAGGATGTTAAGTGGATCAAGATCAAGATATATAATATGAACATCATATTGCAAAAGTAGTGTACATGCATGATTTTGACCCGTCAGGTAATTACCAAGTTAATTGTATTTATTTTCCTTTGTAAATGCATCTGGTCATTATCCTTAATTAAGGTGACGCGATGAAAAACAAGAAACGGCCGAGGTTCATGTCCATTACTGACAGTCCACCTCTTGTACCCAAGAGATGGAATTTTGAGGTTAGTTGGCTATTTACCCTTCTTTTAAAATGATCCTGACAATTAAGAAGGTTTAATGATATGATAAAGGTTTCCTATTTTTTTTCTGAATTCCAAGAACAAACAAGACAACTTTTATATGGTCTATATGAACATATGTATAAAAGAAACCGAGAAGTGGTTATTTCTCCATCGACCATTTTGCGAATATAATATTAGGGCTATGTATTGGCAAATGGTTTTAGCAGAAATGGGATTAACTTAATATTATTAATATACATGTAATATGTTTTTGTTAATCTGTATTGGTTTTTTTTTTAGATAAAAGGCACGAAAGTGCCCAGCTTTGAATTAACAAAGCCTCCAACGGCGACAAGATACAAAGTGCTAAACACAGCTTACAAAACGAACCACACACCCACGCGAACTACCAACAGAAGCTACAAACGGAAGAGCGAACAACAGGGTCGGCCATTACTAAGACTACGAAGAGCCGGAGGAGAGCTGAGTGTCGGGCCGGAGCTCAGCTCACCCGAGAGCTAGCCATCGAACACGCACGCCGTCGACAGAACCCCTTCGTCGCAGAAACGCCACCGGAAGCCGACCACCACCGGGAACCGACCCACGCTGCCCACACACCAGAGAGCAGCACCAAGGGAACTCAACAAGGGGAGGGTATGAAGCAAGCCTTGCCGAAGATCGCCAAACGAAGTCACCTTCGCCACACAACCTTTGGAGAGCTGCTTGTTGTGGGTTCCAAGACGATGTCTTCAAGAAGATCGCGACACCGAAGTGCCGCCACCGCCCGATCCGAGGACCTTGGGTTTCACCCGGAGACCGTAGAAGGACGGAGAGAAGCCCCATGACGCCTTCAAGAAGGGGACGGCGTCCGCGGACGTTGCCATCATGGCCCAAACGGGCAAGGGTTTCCCCTCGGCGTGGCCTCTCCTCCTTCTACACAGGGTTAGGCCTCCAAACGACGACCGAACCGCCGCCACAACACGCGGCTCGCCGCGGCCACGTCGCCCGCACGACCATGGCCACCGACCAGCACCAGAACCTCTGGCTCGCCCGTCAACCAGCAAGGTTCCCACCGACCAAGGCCGCCGCCTTGAAACCAAACTCCTCACGCTGCCGGACCGCAACAGAGCACCGAGAACCGCCACCGACGCAGAACACCCACTCCCGAATAGGCGATGACCGACCTCACCGGCATCTGCCCCACGCAGATCACCAGATAAGTGAGCAACTCCAAAGATCTGCGCAGCCCACAGCCACCACGACTCTCGCTGGCACCAGATCTGAGGATTGGACCAAAGGAACTTCCGCTGCGAGATCCGCGGCCAGCAACCACCCCGGTTGCCGGCAGTGCGAGATCCGATGGAGGAAACGCGAGGGGAGGGGGGGCGACTCGAAACGGGGCCGGGCCCCTGCCCGGCCGGCCGAACCTCCCAGCGCCCTGCGCCCTCCCGGAAGCCGCCAGGCGGAGCGGACGCCCGACGCGCCGCCGCCCGCATCTCCAGTCGCCGCTCGCGCCGCCCGCAGACGCTGGCCCGACGGCGCCGCCCGCGCCGCCCGCAGCCGTCGACCGGATGCCGCCGCCAAGAACGTGAGGGGGGCCTGCTCGAGCGGGGCGCTGAGCCTCCGTCAGCCGACCACGAGGAGGGGGGCCTCGCCGCGGCCGTCAACCGCGCGGGCTAGGCCCGGCGGCGACCATCGGCGGCGGCGGGGGCGAGGGGAAAAGGGTTAGGTGGGGGAGCGGGGGGAGGAGCGTCTCCGCCTCTTCCAAATATGCTAGTTAAACTAAGGGATCAGAAGCATTGCATCTGAATTGCGCCTGTATTGGTTGGGACGAAGACATGCATTGCGCCTGCACATTAAATCTCACAAAGCTCACATCTGAATTGCAAGTAAATCATATGTTTCTCCCTTTAATGATTGTTCTGTCCTCGCCTGAAGTTTGAGTGGTTTCTTAACAATTCAGAGAGTAAGATAATCATTCTTGGCAGGTTTATCAATGTTTTACAAGAGAAATAATGATATAAAACTTGTGCATTACTTTATTCCTTGTTTTGTTGCAAATCTTACATTGCAAGTTACATCAGAAAACTATGTATTGCATGTTTATACGCACCCTTTAGATTTTAGGATGAATTCCCGCTAGAGGATGAACATGTACTCGCATTTTTATAAGTTATAACGTAGCAACGCACGGGCATTCAACTAGTGTGCATAAAGCCTCTGTGACACCATGCTCTATATTCTCTGTATCAGGTTGGTACCTCCAGGTTTCGTGCTGAGGCTATGGGGAACGAGAATAGCGCCCCACCTGTGATGTCTACGCACGCTTCTATTCCTGTAGACAGTGTTGGGCCTCCAAGAGCAGAGATTTGTAGAATAGCAGCAAGTTTCCCTTAA